>NC_057813.1:397498702-397505545 GCF_018294505.1 Triticum aestivum
GGAGGGGCGTTGACTCGCGGTGGATCTGAGGGCCGAGCTCGGGTCGGGCGGCGGCGTTTGGCCCGTCGGCGTGGAGATGGTGGCCGGCCGGTCGGCGCAGAGTGGCGTCTCCCAGGTGCTGCTGCTTCCTGGCGCCGTGGTGCCGTGGGCGGGCGCGGCCGGGCGCGGATCTGGCGCAGCGACGTGCGGCGCCTATGGCCCTGTGGTGCGGGGGCGGGCTCGGGTGGCGGCTTCGACCGCGAGGGGCGCGGCAGGACGTCACGAGGACGCCCTGGTGATGCGCGGGTCGGTGGCCCGGGTTGTCGGCGAAGAGCGCCCCAGCTGTGGGTGATGCTGTTTCGCCGTTGGGTAGCTCTGATGGTGGTGGTGGTTGGTGGGCTCGCTGGTGCCGGTGCGGGATGATGTGTGGCTGAGGTGGTGTGGGAGCTTGGGTGAAAACCCTGTCCCGGTCTTGTGCCGTGACCAGTGATGGCGGCGGTTGTGGCCGTCGTTGACCTTCCTGAAGGCATCGCTGTTTTGTTGCCGCTCCCCTCCTGCACGGATCCGGCCATCTCGGCCTATCCGGGGGAAACCCTTGATCTGTGATCGGACGATGGCGGCGCCTTGGCGTCGTTTTCCCTCTTGGGGGCTTCGTCTTGGGAGCCCGGCATCGGTGGGCGGGACCCGTGGATGGCGGCGGTTGTGGCGACCAGGTTTCTGTGGCAAAGATGACGGTGGGAGCGATGTCGACGACGCGACAATGGTTGCGGTAGTCGGCTCTTCTCCGGCGTGTCCGCGGTTTTGCCTCGGGTTGTTTGTTGTTGTGGAGTCGAAGCTGCGGTGGCGGGGCCCTGTGGTATACGATGACCGACTGCAGGTGCCCGTTCGGCGATCTCCCGTGGCGCCAGCCGTGCCTGGTTCTGTTCTTCAGAGTTCTCCGTCAGAGTCGGAGCTGCGCTGTCTGGCCGCAGGTGGCTGAGATTTGGCGCAGATCTTCATGTAGCTTCACGCGTCCGCTTTGGTGTGGGTTGAGTCGACGATCGCCTGCTGCGAAGTCGGAGTCGTTTGCTCAGAGTGTAGGGATGGCGATGACGACTCTAAGAGAGGAGTGATGACGATGACACTTGCGTGCTGTCTCGACGAGACCATCGTTGAAGTGGTGTGTGGAGTATCTTATGTGTGCCGCTCAGCGGTTGTGAGGGTTTTTGCTCGGTTTTCCCTAATTAACCAAGCAACTCTCTTCTCCTAATTTAATCGATGAGGCAAAACTTTTGCCTCCGTTTTGAAAAAAAAAAATGGGTCGATGTATGGATGGATCGATGAGCAGATGCGATCGGGATTCAGAGGAATCAGAGCGCCGACCGTGGCTAACGTTACGCAGGCGGCAGTCATTAACATGAGCTGCAGCCTGCAGGACCGTGCAACAGAGCATCCGAGAGAGGACATCGGTGTCGGGGTGGCATCCGAGGCTCAGAATTCGGGCTTTCGATTCCTGGAATAGAATCGGCCATCTACTCGATCCGAGGCTCAGAATTCCTGCTCCGTGCTTGCGGTGCGTGCATCCGGTTTGACGCGTGAATCTGTGCGAATTCTGGGATCCATTGGATCGGTTCATCTGGAAATGCTGCGCTCGTACGCTTGATCGATTTGAGCATGCTATCATTGCTATGGTAGGCTTCAGTTATCGAGGTATATGGATCGAAGCGTGGCAGAGAATCCGACAGTTAAACTAGTATAAGCACTGTGTTGTGTTGACCTTCAGATTCACGTACTACTTTCAAGCTTAGCCTCTGTTGTGCTACGTAGCTGATTCGATCGACACTCTTCCTTGATCTGGACGTAACACGTCGAATGCGTGCCCATAACGTCAAAGCCTATTTAACTTCTCCCCGTGCATGTACCCATTCTCCAGAGAATTAACGCCTGGAGTACGCCTGGGCACCGAACAGGCCAACACGTACCTCTTCCGTCCGGAAATACTCGTCGGAGAAATGGATGTATCTAAACGTATTTTAATTCTATATACATTCATTTTTATGCATTTCTTTGACAAATATTTTTGGACGGAGGGAGTACATGGTACGACGACGAGGCCCGCACCTCGCATGCCATGCCATTGAACATGGAAGATGGATCTACGATCGGGCCTCAGATCGAAGTGCACGCGCCGACCGTGGCTGCAGTAACAGTCATTAAACATGAATCAGATGCACGCAGCAGCAGAGGCATCCGAGGGAAACAACAGGGGGAGATCGGGAATGTGGCCGGTGGAATTTGCCTCGAATTTCGGAGAACTCTATAGAGAGCTCAAGGACCGGTTGGCTGCTCGCATAACACCCACGAGGTAGCCAGACTGAATTTAGTCCATTCGATCGGATACATGCACGATCGACTGGGCCTGCATGGCACGCTCCTCAAAACAGCCTAGAGCCTTATTTTGTAGGAACGATCAAATCAATCATTTTTACCGAGCTACTTACTTCATCCGATGAAAAGTGTGCATTTGGTTTTAAAATTTGTCCAAACAAAAAGTGTACTTCTGTCTTTCCAATGCGCTTCAAAATAAAAAGAAGTTGCTTTTATCTTTATTACAAGGTATCAAGAAACATTCTACACATGGTCTTCTTAATTTCTACATGCATTTAGCTCATTGGGGATTGGGTAATTAAAGAGAAGCAAGGTGATGGCTTGCATCTTCCCAATGCATTCTTTACTCCACTCCATAATTTGTCCTAAAATTTCTATATGTACATTTTTCACCGGACGAAGGGAGTAGACTCAAGCGAGGGCACGTGGTTGCATGTGCAGAAACGAGTGAAAGACTATGCATTGTTTCCGGAAGGCACACCATAAATCCCCTCAGCCCTATCTCACCACTCCCTCTCCCCTACCCACACTCCCGTTCTCTCACTGGAAACTCGGCGACCATTGGCGGTGGGAAGATCTAGACGACGACCATCCGCAAGCGCTTCATCATCACTTCCTCAACGATAGTAAGCCCTTCCCTACCTGATTTATGCTTTGTTAGGCCTGAATTTAGACTTTGATAGAGTTTGGATAGGCTTTGATATAGGGTTTGATGGGGCTTTGGTCTGGGTTAGATTTGGGGGTACAACAGTTCGATTTGGGGGTAGATCAATTCATTAGGTGGTAGGTAAATGTGACCTTCATTGTTGTGCAACTCATGTATTAGTGTGGTCGTTGGTACGATGGTTGGTTCTACACATTGCAGTTCTGATCTTTGTACTAGCCCTTCCCTTCTGCATGACAACATGCAGTGAAGATCATCATCATTGTAGGTCCGATTTATTTGTAATATGTTTACGCATATGTTCTTCATTGCAATGCTATGCTGACAAGTTGGTCCCAGGCAATGCTACTGAGTGCGGCTTCTCCAAGGGCAAGGACGTAGCGGAAGGCAACGCCTCAAAGAGGCGTCGGGGGAGGTCGCCGAAAGTCGACCACAAAGACGCATATCCAACTCACTTCCGCTAGGGAGCACCTAGATCTTCTTCCCATCCGCAATAGCTTTAGGGAGCACTTGGGCACCATCCCAAGAGAGATCACTCTGAGGATGAACTGGCTGCTCCTGGATGTCAATGAGGTTCATGAGCACCCTCCAAATTTTAGTCCTCAAACACCTCCGCAAACCTTAACTCCTCAAATTTGAGTAGTTAAGAAAACATGAACCTAACCGAACTCTCTAACTTAACTCCTACAATGAGCTAGACCCCACATGGAAGCCTCTCTCCTGCTTCTTCCTTCTTCCATCCTCTTCCTTCCAGCTGACCAACGACGACGTCTCGTCACTAGATGATGTCCATGAGATAGTTAGGTCCAAGGATCTTAACTCCTACAATGAGCTAGACCCCACATGGAAGCCTCTCTCCCTCTTTTTCCTTCCTCGTCCTTCCAGGTGACCAACGATGACTTCTTGTCACTAGATGATGTCCATGAAATAGTTAGATCCAAGGATAGATGATCTGCAAAAGTAACGTGATAGAGATTCACCGTGCGCAGTGTAAGCGTGCGACAAAGTACTCAAAGAAAGTAGGTGAAATTCGTCCTCTATGAGCAATGTCTTGAGCGCTTCTTTGTGTGAATGGGTTCTTCGCCTCATCCTCCTCCTACTGACATGATGGCGTGGTCCAGAACGCAAGGATTCATCGAAAACGGTGATGTAAAACGTCGGTTTTGGGGGAACTTGCTCAACCCTCTATGGGGTGGCCTATCATATGACACCATTATATATATATATATATACATATATATATATATATATATATATATATATATATATATATATATATACAAATCTCAAACATGGGAGAAGGTAGAGGCTTGGTGAAGATGTCTGCAAGTTGATATTTTGAAGAGATAAACCTGACTTGTAGTAGCTTCTGTGTGACACGTCCCCTCACAAAATGATAGTCAATCTCAATGTGTTTAGTCCGTGCACGGAACACCGGGTTTGATGACAGAAACGTAGCACCGATGTTGTCATATCAGATGACCGACGGATGTGGCTGAGCAACTCCTAGCTCTCGAAGTAGGGACTCAATCCATATAAGTTCAGCAGTCGCATTGGCAACTGACTTGTACTCAGCCTCTGTGCTGCTGCGGGAAACAGTGGCTTGCTTGCGTGCACTACAGGCGATCAGATTAGGCCCCAAGAACATTGCATGTCCCCCCATAGATCGCCTGTCATCTGGGAACCAGGCCCAATCAGCATCTGAGAATGCAGAAAGAACTCCAGAGGAACTAGGGCGCAAATGAAGACCAAAGGAGACAGTGAGACGCACATAGCGCAATATGCGCTTCACAGCAGACCAGTGGACGTTAGTAGGTGCATGAAGATACTGACACACCCTGTTAACCGCAAAGAGATCAGGACGTGTGATCATCAGATACTGCAGGCCACCAACAATACTCCTGTACTCGGTAGCATCCTTAGGAGATAGAAGAGTACCATCAGCAGCTGAAAGTTTGTCAGTGGAGGACATGGGCATAGGCGATGTCTTGCACATACCATCACGGCACAGAAGATCAAGAGAGTACTTCTTCTGGGTGAGAGCCAAACTGCCACGAGACTGATGAGCGACTTCAATACCTAGGAAGAAATGAAGCTGTCCCAAATCTTTAACTGCAAAATCATGACCAAGCGCAGTCACAAGAGCATCAGCAGCCGTCGGAGAGGAGCTAACGAGAACAATATCATCCACGTACACAAGGAGGTACATTGTCACACTCGGTCGCTGAAACAAGAATAGTGAAGTATCAGTCGTCGAAGGAATGAATCCATGAGTGCGTAAAGCTGAAGTCAGGCGAGCATGCCAGGCACGAGGCGCCTGTTTCAGTCCATAGAGAGCCTTCATCAGACGACAGAGGTGATAAGGCTGAGTGTGATCAACAAATCCAGGTGACTGCCTCATATAAACCTCCTCTTCAAGCAGTCCATGTAGAAAAGTGGTCTACACGTCAAGCTGGCGGAGAGACCATCCACGAGAAACAGCCAGAGACAGAAGAATTCGAATAGTGGTAGGCTTGACAACATGGCTGAATGTATCCTCATAGTCCAGTCACTGACGTTGCTTAAAGCTCTTAGCCACAAGATGTGCTTTGTAGCGCTCAATGGAACCATCTGCATGTTTCTTCACCTTGAAAACCCACTTCGAATCGATGATGTTGACACGAGACAGAGGTGGAACAAGTGTCCAGGTCTTATTCTGCATAAGAGCATGATATTCCTGTTCCATAGCAGCCCTCCAGTGTGGGATACTCATAGCGGCTTGATAACTGCATGGTTCGGCGTTTGGATCATCCACAACATGAGCCAGACAAGCAGCAAGGTATGTGACCGTGCCATCGGTGCGCTCCTTGGGACGAACAATGCCGCTGTGACTGCGCATGTGTGGACGCCGCGGAGCAACGACCACCAGAGCAGGCGAGACCGGTCCAGCGAACTCCGGTGAAGAGGGACCAGATGACAGCGGGCCGGGAGACGGCAGACTGGGCGACGTGGGCCCAGGCGGCGTGTGAGTCACTATAGGCCCAGGCGAAGTGGGCGGCAGTGACAACCGCGTAGATGGCGGGGGTGACGAGGGAGGGGAGGCCAGGCGAGGAAGCGGCGACGTAGGCCGCTCCGTCACGGGCTCCGACCCAGCCATAGGAGCCGACACAGGCTCCATCCCAATGGTAGACGGGGCTCCCGAGGAGGGGTCGAGGGCGGGAGGCGGTGCATGCACATGCACCGGTCGATTGACATGCGCCACAGGCGGCGTAGTAGGTCCGACAAGAAGAAGTTCCAGGCGAGCTCCACATCCAGTTCCTGCACCATGATTAGGTAACAACACATGCGAATATGCAGCATCTTCAAATTGGCCAGGAATAAGAGGAGATGAATGCATAGATAGTGTTGTGGTGGATGACTGAGGCATGGCAGAAAAAGGGAAGACATTCTCATCGAAAACAACATCCCGAGATATGTAGACTCGATTAGTTGGGACATGGAGACACTTGTATCCTTTATGGAGAGAACTATACCCCAAGAACACACACTTTTTGGAGCGAAACTCAAGTTTGCGATCATTATAAGGACGAAGATGAGGCCAGCAAGCACACCCGAATACCTTGAAAAAGTTGTAGTCAGGAGTTTCATCCAAGAGAAGCTCAATAGGAGTTTTCATGTTAAGAACACACGTATGTAATATGTTAATGAGAAAACACATGATGGCAAAAGCATCACTCCAAAAGCGAAAAGGTACAGAAGCATGAGCAAGAAGTGTGAGGCCGGTTTCAACTATATGGCGATGTTTGCGCTCAACAGCGCCATTCTGCTGATGTGTATGTGGGCATGACAAACGA
>NC_057813.1:397505849-397522331 GCF_018294505.1 Triticum aestivum
ATGGATAATTTTATGCTTGAGTAGACGTTCAACATGCAATTGAAACTGAATGAATATATCAAACACATCAGATTTGCGCTTAAGAAGATAAAACAATGTGAAACGACTATAGGCATCAACAAAACTGACATAGTAGTTGTGACCACTAACAGATGTTTGTGCTGGACCCCACACATTAGAAAACACAATTTCAAGAGGACTCTTTACTTATCTAGTAGATGAAACAAAAGGTAGCTGATGACTTTTGCCTTGTTGACAGGCATCACACACGGACATCTCTTTATTGCTAGACTCTAATGGCAACTCATGGCGGTGGAGTATGTGGCGAACTATGGGTGTGGCAGGATGACCAAAGCGAGAGTGCCACTGGAAAGGTGACACACGAACACCGCTGAAGACGCACGAGGCGGATGGATCCTCCAAACGGTACAAGCCTTGGCTCAAGCGGCCACTAAGCAGAACGTCCTGGGTTGCTCGGTCCTTAATAAAAAGATTAAAAGGGTGAAATTCACATAGGACATGATTATCAAGGGTGAGCTTAGGGACAAATAAAAGATTACGAGTCACCGAGGGAACCCACAAAACATTACGAAGATGGAGCTGCCTAGAGGGATGACTAGTTAAAAGAGATGCTTGGCCAATGTGAGAGATGGGCATACCTACACCATTGGCGGTGTGAACCTGATCGTGCTCGTAGTAGGGCTGGTAGGTGGAGAGTTTGTTGAGCTCATTCGTCATGTGATCGGTGGCGCCGGTGTCCATGTACCATGCTGGATCAACAGGATAGGACGGCATGTACCCCCGGTCGACGTGCGGGTCCTTGCCCTTGGCGGCGATGTGGGCAGCCGGGGCGGCGGCGGGGGGACCAAAGTCGGCCATCGCAAATTGGAGCTCGTTGCCCTTGCCGTCGTTGCCGATGCCAAGGAAGCTCCTCTGAAAGCGGCGGTGACACTTGGAGGCGACATGGCGTTCACGACCACATAGCTGGCGTACCACCCGAGTGTTAGGGCCCCCACCTAGGGTCGATGCAGGGGACGGGGCGGGCTTGCCAGATGACGGGGCAGGAGGACGCTGGCCGCGAGAAGCCCCGAAGGCCGCCGAGAAATGGGTATACTGGCTACCTCAAGCCGAGTACTGGTACAATACAAACTATCACTCAGCTCTAGGTCATACACCGTTCCAAGTATTATATGGCTATCAACCCAGACATTTGGGCATTTCAAATCTGCAGAGTTCTCTATCTTCAGATCTCTCCGGCTGGCTGGCTGAACGTACAATGATGCAAGGGTTAATTCAAGAACACCTCCTCCGAGCACAACATAGGATGAAAGCGCAAGAGGATAAACACAGGTCTGACCGGCAATTTACAGTGGGCGATTGGGTCTATCTGAAACTGCAACCGTATGTTCAGCAATCAGTGGTGAGACGCTCCAACCATAAGCTCGGATTCAAGTACTTTGGACCCTACCAGATCGTGGAAAAGATTGGAACTGTGGCCTACCGACTGGATCTTCCAGCATCAAGCAAAATCCATCCTGTAGTTCATGTGTCTCTGCTGAAGGCGGCCAAGCCCCCAGACCAGACTGCAGCGCAGACAGAGACGCTGGATGCAGTACTTCTGTCAACGGCTAGGACACCGGCACAGGTATTGCAATCCCGTTTGGTGCAGGTTGGTGGGGACACGCGACAGCAACTGAAGATTGCATGGAGAGGCCTTCCTGTGTCCATGGCAACTTGGGAATGGGCGTCAGATGTGGCACGAACGACAACAGCGTGATGGTGAACAGTCCGAGGGCGTCCTGTTGCTTAAGGGGAGGGGCATGCAACGACCTGGGCCTTGCCGTGCCTTGAGTGGGTGGATGACCGTTGGGCCGGCCTAGTGCGGCCTGTAATGGAACCGTTATATAGCTAGTGTGTGGAGGGGAGAAAGAGAACTGGCATTGTAAACATTATTCTCTGAAATACAATTCTTCCTCTCTGCTTCTTCTTCCTCCCCACGCGCTTTCCTTCTGCCTCTCGTTACCACATCCTGGCGTGACGCAAGGAATTGCTGCGATCCCGTAGCAATCGTCTGCATCCCGACGGCATGGTCGATGAGCCTCGCGAGCCCGAAGTCGCCCAGCTTGGCGCCGAAGGACTCGTCCAGCATCACGTTG
The DNA here is from genome assembly GCF_018294505.1 of Triticum aestivum. NCBI lineage: Eukaryota > Viridiplantae > Streptophyta > Magnoliopsida > Poales > Poaceae > Triticum > Triticum aestivum. Next base: position 397,508,006 of record NC_057813.1, read on the forward strand.
CTGGGCTTGATGTCCCGGTGCACCACGCATTGCTCCCATTCCTCGTGGAGGTAGAGCAGTGCAGAGCCAAGCTCGAGGACTATCTTCATCCTGTTGCAATGATCATCCTTCATGAGCTCCAAGAGATGCCAAACTCACGTTAAGATGAATGAACACCGTGCAACAAAGATGTTACCTCATTGCCCATGTCAAGAAGGTGCCCTTGCCGTGGAGATGGATGTCGAGGCTGCGGTTGGGCATGAGCTCGTAAACCAGTAGGAGCTCATCGTGGTTGTGGCACCAGCCGACAAGCTGCACCAGATTCCGGTGGCGCAGCCGACTGATGACATTGATCTCCGACGTGTACTCCTTTCTCCCTTGCATGGATGACTCCTTGGAGAATCGCTTTATGGCCACGGGGAGGCCAAGCTCTCTCAGGTGGCCTCTGTACACCGCACCGAAGCCACCTTGCCCGAGCTTCTCCTCCGCTGCAAAGTTCCGTGTCGCGTTGGTGAGTTGCCGGTACGGGAACCTCCTTGGCCCCGTCCCAAACTCCATCTCCATGACCACCTCGCCTTCCGAGTACATATCCTCGTCCTTTGCCTCCCTCTTCTTCTTGTTCTGACGGCGACGTAGCAAGAAGGCTGACATGGCGAAGAACACCACGAGGAACAGCGATGCCCCAGCAACGGCTCCTGCTATGACCCCGGAAACGGAAGTTCTCGAGGAGGGTGGTGCTAATACCGGTGGTGCTACTACTGTTGCCGTCTTGCCCTCCAGCAATGAGTTGAAGTGCCAAGAAAGCAATTGATGCAGCTCAACGGATTTGCCCGTCGACGCCGAGAAGCCAACCGCAACCAGCTCCGGCAATGCGCTCTTGAGATCAACCTTGGAGCTAAGGCTGTAACTCGGGCCATGGCCATCACCAAGCCATAGTGTGACAGACATGATACTTGAAATGTTGTCATACTGGATTGTGGCAGTCATGTTTCCATTGAGGCTGAAGTTTGGCAGGGGCAATGTTTTCACCGATTTTAACGAGTTGATGTCAATGCCAACGTGGTCCAAAGTGGTGTCGGGATCTGATACCTCGGTCTCATTGGAGGTGTCGAATTCCACCGCCACGAACCGGTTGTCGCCTGCCGCCACAGCGCCATCTTTTTGGTTTGTGAGACCGAGGTTGTAGTAACCTGAAGACCCAGTCGGTAAGCTCGACGGGTAGCTGGCAAGAAAGAACGCCATGCCAGCCCCCCTGCTGCTGTTGGACTTGGGCTTGATGATGAAGGAGAAGCTGGTGGTGAAGCTAGCCACCTCGCCTGTGTGCCCATCCCACAGCAACATTGGCTGGGTACTGTACGACGCCCGCCCCTGGCTCTTACGGACGTCCCAGTTGTTGCCGCTAATGTCGATGTGCCCAACACTGAAGGAAGCGTTACCTTCGATCTTGATGGCCTTCTGGTCCTCCGAGCGGAAGGTTGGGTAGTCGAAGGACAAGGATCCAGCAAGAGGAGGTAGGCAGCAAGTGAAGGAGAAGAAGATGAAGAGAGCACATATGGCTGTTCCTGTGATCTTGGCCATCGCCGATGGTGGTAGTTGGCAAATGGCAGAATTGGGAGATAGCACGTAAAGATAAGAGAATGTATCAGCTCACTTCTTAAGTAGTACCGCGTCCTTCCTTCTCCAATTGGGGAAATTTGGACGGATTATTGATTCGATGTGAGGGGACAGGTAGGCCGGTCAAAGGAACAGGTAATTATGTAGGACAAACATAAGCCGGCCAAATAGAAAACAATAAACCTGTTGCAGTCTGCTAACTTAACTAATCATAATCACTGAATAATAACGGCAAGCCGGCAGAAAAAATAACCTGGCCTGTCAACATGAGATTTTTATTTTTAGGAAAATAACAAAGAGTGAGGTGAACGCGTGATCAGGATGAAGAAGAAACTTTAACTTTTGTCTTCATGAAGAACGAAACTCATGTTCAGATTAGGCACGAGATCAACAGTTGATACAGAGGAAAGGACATTTCAGCCAACAGGAAACCCTACTAGTTAAAGAACGCACCCAAACACCGAGTCACCAAACAAAGTTCAGTATCTCTGTAGCCATGGACTCGCCAAGCCGAGCATCAAACAGATAAACAAGATCCATCCTGAGTGCTGTTCCTAGTAGGATGCCCACCTCTTCAGCCTTCGTCACCGAGGAAGAGCAAAGTCTAATGCGTTGTATCAAAACAAAACAACAAAGCTCAATGAGAAGAGAAGAAGAAAAAGAGATGGCTCCTTACTGAATATCCCAACCAATGAAGAACATATAAATAAACAAAAGGAATTGTAAACATGATCACCACTGTAGGATTTTGACATGGACCTTTTCAATTTGTAGGCGTTTTTGTCTTGTATGAATGGCACACATAAGATGAATTTAAAACACACAAACGACCCACTCAATATACACGCAAGGCTGGAAAACGACAAACAGCATAATACCACCCAGTGTTAAGATTCAAGGTGTCCATAAAACAAACATTACGTTAAGGAACTGCGGTAACTCTGTTATTGCATAGAGTGGAATTAAACAATAGTTGTGAACGAGTCACCAACAGATTAGATCTGCAACTTTTTCAACAAAATTTGATTAATGCACACTGACATATCCTATTCTTCAGAGAAGAAAGAAAATATCTTGAAAATGACACAGGAGCAAGTGATCCATGCTCTTCAACATTACGCTCCTAGCCATTATCAGATGCGCTTGATCAAACCTACCAGGATGATTACCAAAACAGAAATGAGAATGTTGAACATGTAAGTAAACAACAAGTATGCAATTGATGCATTGTATACTAAAAGTTACTCCCTCTATTCTTTTTAAAATGATGTAATAACATACTTTCAGTTTTCACAGTTCCGGGACACAATTTTGTTCATCATTACACAGCATATACATTGGTATAAATTATAATATTACGAATAACTTTAAGAAGCTAGTGATATAATTTTCATATAGCAAAACTGGATAGCTCTAAATATTCCGAGGGTGAATTTTGGAAACTGACTCCTCGGATTAGAAAACACCATTAAAGAAGAATAATAATGAGCCCAATAATTTTGCAACCTTGTCTTCTCCAAAATACAATGAAAAGCTGTACATATCTGGTTAAAACCCTTATGCAAGAAGAAGCACAATTAGACAATAAACAGCTATACATATCCAGCTAAAGGCAACAGACCGAGCAATTGATCATTTGCTCTTACTTGCAAACAAACAATGGTGCTTAGCTTGCCAAGTACAAAAACATAACATGCATAGGCAGAGAGACAGAAATATTCACATCTAAACTATAATTTACCACGGACAAGCCTGACAATGCTCTCCAAGGCCAACTGGAATCCATAGAGGAGAGCCATACATAAACTGGTAAAACCAACAGCTTTACGACACATTCGCACCAATGTAATGAACTAATGATAGATCTTATGTGCACACGCTAAACAAATTGCGCAGAAATATCATATCCTAGAACTTAACACATCTCAACTGACTAGTCTCTCAAGAAACAAATCATTGCAATTCCAGCATTAGATAGTAGAAAATCATCATCACAAGCAGAGCTAATCCAACTAGCACGACTAGGCATTCAATTATAACAGAAACACAACGAACTGGATGCATGCAGGGGGTGGACTTCACCTTGGGAGAGGCAGCTCCAGCAGGAGGAGTCGGCGGCGATGCACGACCGTAGCCGCGCGCCAGCCACCGCGCTGTGGAGCGGCATCAGCGACTCCGCGCCCGCCAGCATCTTCACTGTGGACCTGAGAGAAGGAGCAGCAGGATTGAAAACCTCTGGGAACAGCTTTCGAGCGAGTTTAGTGGTGGGACGACACAAGGGTTGGGGATTTCAGGAATGACCTGCGGAGGCGAGGAGCGGAAACGGGAGACCTCGTCGCCGGGAACGGGCTCGCGATCCGGGACTTGGACCGGAGCGCAGCCGACCTGGCCGCGGCGGCGGCGGAGCGGCAGAAAGACGCCATCGTGGTCGTTTCCTGCGATGGAGGAAAGCGGAAAAATGTGCGAGGAAATGGTGTGTGGGCTACTATTAGTTAAGCCGGGCCGGGCAGGCCCTTGAGTGGACTTGGAGAAGGCTATAATGGCCCAAACACTAATGGTGCAACTAACCCAGGGCCTTTTAAGAAGGTATTAGGCCTCCACGTCCGTTTTATTTTCTGAGAAAACGCCTCATCCGTCTTTTTTTTCTTCTCTCCCAGCACAGAACAGAATATTGAGCATCGTATTGCGCCACGGATTGTAAAAAGAATGAAAAAAAGCTAGAGATAAGAATCAGCCAAAATAACTAACCGGGAGTCCAGTCGACTCGAATACACCACCATCGAGTGTTCTACACTTGTACACTGCACACGTAGTACGTACAAAATCGTAACTGTAGAAGTTTCAGGACATTCTTCTGTAGCTGTCATATTATGCATGTCTAGCGGCTGCAAATCGTCGACGCCACGGTGGGATCGATAAAGAGAACATGTACAGTACTACCTAGATCAGGCGATGACTATTGACGGCAACGAGAGATCGTCATCCTCCAAAATCGATAACTATGATTGACATGTACTACAGTACATAATTCTATGTTTGGTTATGTTCATTTCCCCTCAATCGTGTTTTGACTTGTTTCTTCTGACAGGCACCATGTCTTCTTGCATAAATGCATGGCTGGATGAGACTGAAACTCATTACGTAGTTTGTTGCAGGGGAAAAAACGTGTGACTACTGTGCATTCGACAACGATCTGGCGACAGAATGAAGGTGCGGTACTTTTCGGGCTCCACGCGTACGCGAACTCATTAATTCCAGATCCTGGCTCATCTCGCCGATTGCGAAATGGGTGCTGCGTTATCCGTTCGCCCTTGCTCTCTCTTTTACATCTAACTTTTTTTTAATTGTTTGAATTGCTTACAACATGTGTCATGTGGCTTTTTACATACAATTTTGACCGTACCAATCCTCACAAAATAAACATTTACTATATGCATGTATTTTTTTCTAAAACAATACAGACGCAAACACTCATATACATATATACTCACCCCTATGTATGCGCACACACGTCCTATCCCTGTAAGCATACCCGAGAGACTGGGCCGACATATCATCTTGAGATTTTACAAAGTCATTGTAGACGTCTACTAGTCCATGAGGACGTCTCCTTTCGCTAAACGCGTATCGTCGAATCCTGGTGGATTGAGGTTACCACTGTCCACTTAACCATTCAACCATAGGTTGGCTCGCTGTACGCACATACTTCTAAAACATGGTTTTCAAGTGTACGTACGTCAGTAGGTTACTTTTTTTCTCTTTCATATAAATCTCTAGATTTCAGTTGTCTCGTTTTCTACCACGGACTGTAGGTTAATAGGAGCAATGCTAGAATACAATTTCTATGCAATCAATACGCGATGATGTGGAGCAAACTAATTGGAGCAGTACCCCAACATCCCCGGCCCGCAGTTGAATTCATGAGGAGGAGAGAATAAATGGCAGGTTCGGAAATCTTACATACTTGTTAGTAAGTGTAGGATTTTCGGGTCGATAGCTACAATGCCGTGCACGATAGACAAGGAGCCAAGGAGGCACGGGACACCCAAAGTACTCCCTCCGTTCTAAAATTCTTGTACTAGATTTGTCTAAATATGGATGTATCTAATACTAAAATGTGACTTAATACATCTGTATTTAAACAAATCTAAGACAAGCATTTTGGGACTTGATACATCTGTATTTAGACAAATCTAAGACAAGAATTTTGGGACGGAGGAAGTACAAAGTATGCACACCAACGGGCCATCCATTCCACGTCACACAGCCAAATTGAAGTGGGAGCGATAGATGGTCTAGACCCTACAAATTGACCTTGCTGCATTTATCTAAACTACCTAATTGCCTGTGCATTGTAATAGGCGTGTACTTTTTTTTGCGGGGGAATTGGCGTGTACTTTAGGGCTCGTTTGGTTGCGGAGGAGGGAAAACCCAGGGTAGCAGCCACCAGGAGAGATTTTTCTTGTGCTTATGGGATCCCCTCTCGCAATAGGGAGATATCCCTGGTGCCACTTGGAAATCATGGGGAAGGGCAGGGAAGTTTGACAAAGCAACCAAATCAGATCAGATAGATTACGGGAGGAAAGAGATCGTGGGTATGAAGCTCCTCGCCTGCAGTCAATTTTTTTAGCAAAGAATGCGTCACTGCTGGCAGGAGGGAGCAAACGAGGTCGTAGGCTTCACTGCTCGAGAGAGGAAGGCGTTGGAGGAGGCGAGGGGATCCACGAGACGAAGGAAGTTTGCTTTCGCACGAGAGAGATGGGGTTTCGTCCCCGATGTCCGCAGTCGTGGATTCTCCCCCGTGGATATGTCGGGGATTGGGCCAGGATATCCCCGTCCGATGGGCTTCCAAACTGACCGCTGAATAATCCGGGGTCTGATTGGCCGGTGCTTTCTCCCCCAGGGATAACGCCGGGATCCCGGGGGAATCGAGGGGACCAAACTAGCCCTTAATGGTTGAATATTAATTTTGTCCGACCTATGTATTACATCAGTTTTGATACTCCCTCCTTCCCGATGTGTAAGGCGTTTTAGCTTTTCTAAAAATCCTAAAATCTAAGGCGTACAGTTAGCAACAACTGACCGTCATGATTTTCTCCTCCCGCATGCAACTCTCTCTCTCTCTCTCTCTCCACGCCCTCTCTCTCGTACGGTTAGCAGCAAACTAAATGCCATGATGGTATTTTCTCTCTCACGTACGTTCAACAGCTTGCCTGCGGCACGTGGAGCAGAAATAGGATTGGTCAACCAGGTAGTTAGACCATCTCCAGCAGATCCCGTAAAATCCCAACTCGCACAAGTGTTTTGCAGTTCGCAGAAAAAATGCATATACAGGGCAGCGCGGGCGAGGTCAGACTCAGACCCCGCAAATGGACCCGTAAAAAAGATATTCGGTGAATATGCTCTTTTACGAATCGGCTACGCCGGGTCTGCTCGGGCACCGCCGCGTCGACCCGCAAACCGAAGACACCCAATTCTCGAATTTGACATCGGTTCCGACAAATAAGTTCAACTTCAAACAACATAACACAGTTTACGCGCAAATAAAAACTTCGGTTTAGTAGGACAAACTCAAAAGAGGGTCTTGCAAAAGTGACGACCACGTCCGACATCATCTTGGTCGATCTTCACTCCGCGCCATCGGGTCCATCTTGAAGTTCATCGGCACCATCGAATCCACCTCCGACGCTTGTTCCAACTCCCGCACCGAAATCATTGACATTGGCACCATATGGAGCATAGAAAACATCTCCGGTACTGTAACACGCACTGGCCGACGCATCCATTCTCCTCTTCAAGATTTCTCTCCTTGCCATATCATGCCATTCTTTGGTGAGGTCATCCATGTCATTGCGGTTCATTGTCATGATCTTGTTCTCTTCGGCGAGCAACTTGGACATGGCTTTGTTTTGTGCGACACATGCTCTTCTCTCCTCAATGGCCGCTTTGCGCAACCCCTCTTCCTTGAGCAATTGCCACTTTTCTTGCTTCTCCCTTGCCTCTTCTTGGCCAACTCTTTCTTGATCTGCAACGACTTCAACAACACCAACTCATTTGATTGCACCATGACATCAATTTTCTCCCCTCAAGCTCGATGCTTCGTGCTCTCTCTTCATCTTCTCCTTAGTCTTCTTGTCGCCATCGGGCTTGTTCAAATTTCTTGGGCCATCATCATCCTCATCTTCATCCATGTTTGTAAGTGAACCTCTCTTCAGTGGGGATTCTTTGTCGATCAACTTCCACTTCTCGCATTCTTTGAGCAAGTCCCAACAATGCTCTAGTTTGAAGAATTTTCCTTCCGAAGCTTCCATGTCTTTGTATCTATGTTGGGCAATTTTATCCTACACAATTTAAACAAAGTTAAATGATGCAATCATTTCATATGATGCAATATGATGTGCACAACTTGAACAAAGGCAAAACGAACTCATATAGTTGGATTCCACGGTTTCACTTGGAGGTGCATTGCGTACTTGCTCCAAGCAAGCTGCCCAACGGCTGGACATAGGATTGATCACATCCCAATGCCCTTGAAGCGACCAAAATGTGCGTGGAGTCCTATTGGGGTACTTTGCCATCATGCGGAAGTATTGATCTTCGATCCTTTGCCAATACCTCTTGGCGGTTTGAGAAGTACCCGTGCATGCATCAAGAGACACCGCACTCCACTCATGCCCTGATCAGGATTTGATCTTCCAAGATCGTGTAGTTCTTTGATCTCTGGCTTTTCCTAGTTTTTGTTTGCGATTGCTCATACGCTACCTCATCGATCTCCTCCACTCCTTTCTCACCACCACGATCATCCACGCCGCTCTTCGTTTCATTGTAGTCGAATGTGGCGAACGGGGCTCGATCGATGTCAATGGCGTTGGTGTCCAACAAGTTCACAAACTCGGTAGTTGCATTGTTTGAACCACCACTACAGTGAACGACAACAAGTCACGAGCTAGCGCAGATGACGAAAAGCAAAGAAAATTGCCATGACCGAAGACTCATACCTTCCGGCCATTTCGTCAAACACCTTGCTTGCGGTGGGAGCAACACTGTTGAGCGACATCGCCGGGAAACCTCTTTCCGAGGCGGAGGGAGTGGATGAAGGAGCCGGCTTCTTTGTAGCCGAAATCTTCTTCCGCTTTACGCCGAAGACCTTGTCGACCTTCTCCGCTGCCGGCCAGGATCGAGCAGCGGCGTTGCCGCCCAGCGCACGGGCCTTCGTGGCGGGGGAAGCCAGATTCCTACCCTACACGACCACGTTGCCCTGCCGCTTGTGGGAAGGCGTGGTGGTGCCTTGGGCGACGGCGGGGCCAACATGGCCGGCGACGAGATCCGCCCGAGGGGATTGAGCGTGTGCGACCTCGACGGTGACGGTGGATAGCAGGAAGTCATCCATGGCGGCGAAGGATGGCCGGGGAAGATGCACCAGAGCGTGAGGTGGCGGGGCAATGGTGGCGGAGGGTGGGGGAGCAGGAACGGCTGCGCGGAAATGTCCCTCCCGCCAAATCTCGCTGCGGATAGGGGCTGAGTTCGGGTCGTCCTCCCACCTCGTGAATCTAGAGGTGGGGGGAGATCTTTTGCCGCGCCCCGCAAAAAAAATTACGGGTCGGCCACGAATGCGGGTGTCTGATCGGGCAGGTTTTTCCGCCCGACCCGTATTTTGGCGGTTATTTTGCGGGTCTGGGCGGGATGCGGGGTCTGCTAAAGATGCTCTTAGGGCGTGTTTGGTTCCTTGTGCTGCATCTGGCCCGCATCCACCGTGCAAAATCTGAGTCATTTGATAAGCTGTATTGGCCCTTCAGTCTGGCCCGGCGGATGCAAAAGGAGGCCTCTCAGCCAGGCTGAAGCTAAGGGGAACGCAAGATCCCTGCGTATCTCTCATGCAGGCTCGTTCCTCCGTCTCCTTCCTCTCCCTTCTGCCTCTTCGTCACGCGCCGCCGCCAAGATCTAATCGACCAAGTGCTGCCGAATCTTTCTTCGTCAAGCACCACCACCTCCGATCTCCTCTACCAAGCGTCGCCGCCATCCTCTACGAAGCGCCGCCACCGTCCTCTACAAAGCACCGTCGCCGCCGCCCTTGTCAAGTGTCGTCAGCTTTGCTCGCCTCCACCAAGTGTTGCTACTGCCGCCGGATCCTGCCTCCTCGTGCCGCCACAGGGAGGAATACCTCGTTCATGGTGGGTTTTCTCGACAAGCACGGCGGCCGCCGCTGCCCATGTCAAGCGCGGCCATCTTCGACCGCCTCCACCAAGGCCTGTTACTGCTCGCCGTCGCTCCATGCTGCTGCATATGCTCTGCCTTCCGCATCAATTTCAGCAATATTCAGAAGAACTGCACCTCGTACAGCCATGACATACAAGTTCACCAAACACCAATCTTGGCTCAACTTTGCATCGGCTCAACCAGGTTGTGGTCACCCAGGTTCCCCCATGCAATGCATCCTAAAGCCACCCGGGCAACCAAACATGCCCTTAGAGGCTTAGAGGAGATCGTGCACGCCGGATCATCGTGCACTAATTTTTGTGCAAAAAACTTAGGCGCCGAGTAACATTTAATTTGATGTGAGTATGGGTAGGGAAAGGAAAAAAATCGACTTAGTTGATATTGTGTAAGAATGATTTTTTGGGGGGGATGTGTAAGAATGATCTCATTTCAATGAGTTAATGGAGGACGTTGTTGGAAATATGAGCAATTTACCGAGTGATTTTATTAACAGAAATACTAGATAAATGTCACGCCCAATATGCGACCCTATCCAAAAGGAACTCGAAGGTCCCACCAAGGATAGACCCGCATATTGAAACGCTTTTGCAAGGTGGATATCATTACATCAACATTACATAATAGATGGGGATACATACATAAGGCATACAATGCCACACGAATACAACATCACAATACATAAGAGCCACATCCGACTACAGATGAAACACAAACAGAAACTCAAACGACATCCACCCTGCTAGCCCAGGCTGCCGACCTGGAACCTATCCCCTGATCGAAGAAGCAGCAGAAGAACTCAACGCAAGCAAGCATCACTCTCGCGTCATGATCATCGCACAACCTGTACCTGCAACTATTGTTGTAGTAATCTGTGAGCCACGAGGACTCAGCAATCCATTACCATGGGTATCAAGACTAGCAAAGCTTAAAGGGAAAGGAAGGGGTAAAGTGGTGAGGCTGCAGCAGCGACTAAGCATATATGGTGGCTAACATACGCAAATAAGAGCGAGAAGAGAGCAAAAAGAACGGTCGTGAAGCTAGCAATGATCAAGAAGTGATCCTGAACTCCTACTTACGTCAAACATAACCCAGAAACCGTGTTCACTTCTCGGACTCCACCGAAAAGAGACCATCACGGCTACACATGCGGTTGATGCATTTTAATTCGGATCTGGTGTCAAGTTATCTACAACCGGACATTAACAAATTCCCATCTGCCTATAACCGCAGGCATGGCTTTCGAAAGATTATACCCTGCAGTGGTGTCCCAACTTAGCCCATGACAAGCTATCGCGATCAACGAAGGAATAGACCTTCTCCCAGGAAGACCCGATCAAACTCGGAATCCCGGTTTACAAGACACTTCGACAATGGTAAAACAAGACCAGCAAAGCCGCCCTATGCGCCGACAAATCCCGATAGGAGCTGCACATATCTCGTTCTCAGGGCAACACCGGATGAGACTAGCTACGAGTAAAACCAACCCTCAAGTTGCCCCGAGGTGGCCCCACAGGCAGCTCAGTTCGGACCAACACTTAGACAAGCACTGGCCCGGGGGGGCTAAAATAAAGATGACCCTTGGGTTGGCCGACCCAAGGGAAAGGGATAGGTGGTGGTGAGGCAAATGGTAAAACCAAGGTTGGGCCTTGCTGGAGGAGTTTTATTCAAAGCGAACTATCAAGGGGGTCCCATAAATCACCCGACCGCGTAAAGAACGCAAAATCCAGGAACATAACACCGGTATGACGGAAACTAGGGGGGCAAGAGTGGAACAAAACACCAGGCATAAGGCCGAGTCTTCCACCCTTTACCAACTATATAGATGCATTAATAATGTAAGAGATATTGTGATATCCCAACCAAAATCCTGTCCACCATGGAGAAATCTTCAACTTCACCTGCAACTAGCAACGCTATAAGAGGGGCTGAGCAAAAGCGGTAACATAGCCAAACAACGGTTTGCATAGGAAAGGTGTCAAAGGTTAGAGGTTCATGGCAATATGGGATGGCTTGATAAACAGGTGATAGGTAGCGCAGCATAGCGATAGAACGAAGCAACTAGCATAGCAATGATAGAAGTGAGATCCAGGGTAGCGGTCATCTTGCCTGAAATCCCGCTAGGAAGAAGAACGAGTCCATGAAGAAGATGAACGGATGAAGCCACGAAGACGAACGAATCCTCACGATCGCAACGAAACAGGAACTAACAAGAAGAAGCACACAACATGGTAAACACACCACACATGAACAAGACATGATGCACAACAAGCATGATGCATGACAATGCTACATGAAGCTACTCATGGCAAGAGATGATGCAAACAAGAGCAACACATCAAGACAAGTTTAAATGAGGCCGGGAACAACATATAACAATTCCGGTAAGTCCTCATATGCATATTTCGAAATTGGTCCAGATCTGAATAAACCTTATGTTCAAGTTGTTAAACATCAAGTTAAGATGCACAAAGATGATCTACACGAGATTCTAGTCAAGTTACATATAAAGTTCATTAGATTTGGAGCTACGGCCTAGAAGATATGAGCAAAACAAGTTAAACATGGCATTGATGCAAAATGCACCCAAACATCAAGCAAACACCTCAAAACAAGGATGCAACATGATAATATGAAACTACATGCAATTCTAAGCAAGTTTCATATAGAGCACACTCAAAACGGAGCAACGGTTCAACACACACACAATACAAGTTAAAGGATAAGCTGTCCAAAACAGCAACTAGGCATATTGCAAGCATCAAAACAACATGCTACAGCATCTCGACATGAAAACAAAAGACATGGACATGATGTACAGGTAAAGCATTACAAAACATGAACACTGAGCTATCTCCAGAATTCACTAGAACATGCTCAAACACACATGGTAAGATTGCATGTTATAACAATTTCAGACTTTGCAGAAAATAACATCATGATGCAATGTTTAGAGCTATCAAACAACATGTTACAGGAACTTAATATGGCAAACAAAGGCATGGCATGATTCTACTCAAAGCATAGATCAAAAGTCCCTTAGTGACCATAAGTCAAAAAGGATCAGAAAATATGATGGCACCCACGTAAATATAGCAAGTTATTATACAGATTCATACATGGCAGGAATATAATTATGAAGGCATGTAGATGAGCTTGTGTAACTCACTACAAAGCAAAATATGGCATGGCAAGGCACCCAACAGTAAGAAGACATATTTGTGAAGCTAAGTATGGCAATAGCAAGTTCATAGGGTGCATGTAACACTAGCAAAACACATGGTAACAACTGAACTTAATGTTAACAGGCTGACAGCAACATTATGAAGCAACTTTGGAGCAAGGTATGAACAATCTAAAGCAAGCTATAAATGCAACTAGGGGCATGGATGGATATAGGATGACATGTAGATCAAAACATGTTTATAGAACATCTCCAGATTATGCATAGAATGATTAGTAGTAAGATGTTTATATAGCATCACGAAATAACAGATTCAGCCTAGCAAAACAGCAACAGCGAGTACACTACTTAACAAGCTCGATTCACTCACCACAAGTAATTGCATGACAAGATAAGCATAGCATCATCAAGAAGACATGTTTGTGTAACCAACCAAGGAAATAACAAGTCCATAGCATGCAAGGATCAACTACAACAAGCTTGGCTAAATTGAATATATAAACAATCTACCAGGAAACATTTTAAAGCAAAAGTAGAACACTCAAATGACATGCTAGACTACTCCATAATTGTAACAAAGGGCATGAATGGATAGACAATAACCACATGTTCAAAACACCCTTACTGAATTATCTCAAAATATGCATGGATATCTCTGTAGCATCAAGTTTATATGGCATCAAAATAACAGCAGAACAGGGACTAAAATCAGTAACATCACGATGCCTAGTTTGCATGCTTGTGCTAGTCACCACATTGATCACAAAAATACATGGTAAGCACCTCTGTAAAGAAGACATGGCATAGTTCAAAACACATGAAGACATCAACCTCATAGGATGCACACATCAATCATGGCAAAGATGACAAAAGAGCTCGTTCTGATAACAGACAGCAGAAAACATCATGAAGCACTCTTGCAACGATGATTCAGACATCAAGATGGGCTCAAATGAATATGATGCAATGGAATGAAATGATGTACTCGTCGAGGCGAACAATTTGACATATTACACGCACGAAACGGAGCTGCGGATGCAGAGATATAATGCGATGAACAGGGCATGAAAATTACACACACTGGGGACTTAGCAGTTTCTGAAAAAAAAACAGATCGAGCGCAATATAGCTATAAGTCGCACGGGCGCGTGATAGGTGTCCTGCTCACCTAGTGGGCTCAGCCCAGGTTGCGGGGAGGTGGGCCAGGGCGAGGCGAGGCCGGGCGTGGGCCGCGCTGGGCTGGGCCTCGCGTGGGACGGCGGCCCACGGAGACGCGGTGCGGGCGACCGGGTCGAGCGGCTCCTCCGCTCGATCCCGACCGGGGCGGCGGCGAGC
>NC_057813.1:397522875-397530058 GCF_018294505.1 Triticum aestivum
CCCGCGCGGGCCCCGGATGGGCTCCGCGGGCTGGCGGCGATGTGGGCGCGGGGGAGGACACGTGGCGGCGCCTGATTCGTCGGGCGGCGGCGGGCGGACATGTCCGGCCCGATCCGGACGTGTCCGGCGGCGGAGAGGAGCGGGGCTAGGGTTAGGGGGGATTTTCATCCGCGAATTTGGACGGGGAGGACCTATTTATAGTTTCTGGGAGCTAGGAGAGTCCAAATGAGGAGCGGTTTTTGGCCACGCGATCGTGATCGAACGACCGAAAGCATGGAGGGGAGTTAGATGGGTTTTGGGCCAGTTTGGAAGGGGTGTTGGGCTGCAAAGAGAGAGGGGCTTTATGGTTACCCGGTTAACCGTTGGAGTACCAAACGACCTCCAAATGGCACGAAACTTGACAGGCGGTCTACCGGTGCTATATCAAGTCTGCTTGGCAAGCCTCGGTTCATTCCAAGAACGTTTAACACCCACTCACGAAGAGAGAGAAGAGGGGGACGCCGGAGGACATAGGAGCGCCGGATCGCAAAACGGATAACGGGGAAAAGGCTCGGATGCATGAGACGAACACGTATGCAAAATGAAATGCACATGATGTCATGATGAAATGCAACACGCAAGCAAATGACATGGAAACAATGGCGAATAACTGGCAGACACCTGACGCAACGAATCCGGGGCGTTACAACACTCGTCCAGTAACAAGAGATCTCGTCCCGAGATCTTAGGACCGAGACGGAAGGGAAAAGGGGATGAGGTGAAGCAAGAACTCAAGAGAAGAAGCAAAGAATCGAGAGTACTTGAGAAGAAGAGAGGAACGACGAGAAAGACAAGAATCGAAAGCTTGCGGAATCAAATAGACTATGAAACCACTCCGGTTAGAATGAGATAAGAAACGAATAAGATTGAAAAGGATTTAGGCAGCACTCCGGTTGAAAATGGAATGAAAAGAACACGAACTTCAGAAGACGGGATGACACTTGACGAGATGAACAATGCAAAGCCTCCGGAAGAATTAAAAGAATGGAATGAAAAGAATTTAGAAGGATTGAATGGAGTTGTTGAGAAAATCAACAACGAAAGGATAAGCTTGTTGTGGACTTATGGAAAACATCTCAAAATTATGAGGTGATAACCAGCCGCAAACGGAAATGATTGAATAGCTGGGAAGAACGAAAGAATGCAAAACTCCACTTCAAAATAAGACGGAGAATTAATTGCACTTTGAAAATCAAGAAGGAAAGATACTTGAGCTCCTTCGATAAGAATCTTGATGAACACTTGAAGAATGAATTAAATCATGAAGAACCACCATGAAGAACTCCGGTAAACAAGAAGGATGACAGATACAATGAAGGATGAAAGAATAAGATTAAAGCTTGCGATGATTTAGATGGAGGTTCCGACGAAATGGTCGAGGAAATTTGAACTCCGGAAAAGAAAAGATGAAAAACACTTGGAACTAGAATTTATTCCTCATGAACAAACTCCGATGGAAGGGATTACTCACTTGGATGAAATGAGAATAAGATTTATTGTATGCTTATCCTTCATCAAAATAAAATTGATGACAAGCAATGGATTTTACATACTACTTATTCTTCTTGGAAAAAGGATTGAGGGGTAAATGGTGCAAAACTTGAGAAAGTCTTCATGAACCACCGGTAGTATTGGAAAGAATGAATGAATAGAAATGATGATCAAGGAAAAAAAATCTTGAATGAACCACCGTAAGAATTCGAAAATGACTGACGAAACTGAATGAATCACCGGAAGAAGTGGACGATCGAATATGCCTAAGGGGATTTAGATGCACAAGAACGAAGAGATTACGAGATGATTAAAAAAACACTTGAACGAAGCACCGGGATAATTAGAGAACGATAGCTGGAATGAGAGGACGAAGAATTCTTCTGGAATGATCGCCTCCGGTGAAAATAAATGGGAAAACAACTCCTGACAAACTCCGGATGGTAGAGAAAAGGAATATCTGACAAATGGAATAATTCGCGAGGATAACATGAAGTTGGAACCATGAATCTTCGGGAGAAGAGACAAGATTTAGAGGAAGGACTCTTCTTCGGTCTTCAAATGACGACGAGAAACACCATCGAAATTACTGAGATACTTCGGGAGAATGAAAAGCGAAGGGGTTGAGCCAACAATGAAATGATTTGAAATCGGTCTTGGAAAGGCATGTGACTAATGAAATCCATTCTTACGTCACACTTGAAAAGAATTGAGAATAACTCCGGGGGAATTTGAAGAGTCAGGTAAGATCCTGGGAAAAGACCTGTGGGTTAGGGCCCACTAAAAGAAAACACCATTGAAAAGGATTATTGAACAGATAGATGAAGCACCGGAACAATTGAAATATTTGAATGAGGTGACAACCTCGAATTAATTCAAAGACAGACGAATCTCCTGAGATGTCTGGAACACTCCGGAAGGATAAACTGGCGAGAGGCAAACGAGCAAGGAAAACACTTGAGCCGAGGAAAAGAATATGATCAACCCGAAAAACATGAATTGAGTCCACCGGAAAAAGAAAGGGATGAAGCATGACGAACAAGACGAGAATTCACCAGTTGAAACAATTGACGAAAGATTGAAGAGGTTCCACACGAATGAGATAGATGGTCGAGAGAGAGTCAGACTCCGGGAATAAAAGGGTGGGAGGGCGGGAAAACAAAGGCAACTTGGAAGGGGAAAACGACGAATATCTTGAAGAGAAAAACACCGATTGAAATCATTAAAGAAAAGAAGGCAAGGACTTCAGACGAGTAGGATGGATACTCGATTACGAACTCCGGTTTCGAGAAGAAGAAGGGGAGGGCGGATGAAAAAAAACAACTGTGGATTGAACTCAAAGATGAAGAGGCTCGAGTCGACTTGACGAGAAATGCACCGGATGAAAAGAGCTGAGGAACAACGATCGGAAAACCAACTGCGTGATCCTAAAGAAAAATTTGAAGGGGAAGAGAAGTAATTCAAAACACCTACGTCAAGATTCCTTACCAGAGCGATGAAGGGGCTGAGGAGTAAAAAGAATTCCTACTCTCCGATATAACTAGCTCCAAAAACAGTTTTCTTCTAGACTCAACAACGACCAAACTACATGATCAATCAAGGGGGCTCCTAGGGTCGGTCGAGGCTCTGATACCAACTTGTCACGCCCAATATGCGATCCTATCCAAAAGGAACTCGAAGGTCCCACCAAGGATAGACCCGCATATTGAAACACTTTTGCAAGGTGGATATCATTACATCAACATTACATAATAGATGGGGATACATACATAAGGCATACAATGCCACACGAATACAACATCACAATACATAAGAGCCACATTCGACTACAGATGAAACACAAACAGAAACTCAAACGACATCCACCCTGCTAGCCCAGGCTGCCGACCTGGAACCTATCCCCTGATCGAAGAAGCAGAAGAAGAACTCAACGCAAGCAAGCATCGCTCTCGCGTCATGATCATCGCACAACCTGTACCTCCAATTGTTGTTGTAGTAATCTGTGAGCCACGAGGACTCAGCAATCCCATTACCATGGGTATCAAGACTAGCAAAGCTTAAAGGGAAAGGAAGGGGTAAAGTGGTGAGGCTGCAGCAGCGACTAAGCATATATGGTGGCTAACATACGCAAATAAGAGCGAGAAGAGAGCAAAAGGAACGGTCGTGAAGCTAGCAATGATCAAGAAGTGATCCTGAACTCCTACTTACGTCAAACATAACCCAGAAACCATGTTCACTTCCCGGACTCCGCCGAAAAGAGACCATCACGGCTACACATGCGGTTGATGCGTTTTAATTCGGATCTGGTGTCAAGTTATCTACAACCGGACATTAACAAATTCCCATCTGCCTATAACCGCAGGCACGGCTTTCGAAAGATTATACCCTGCAAGGGTGTCCCAACTTAGCCCATGACAAGCTCTCGCGATCAACGAAGGAATAGACCTTCTCCCAGGAAGACCCGATCAGACTCGGAATCCCGGTTTACAAGACATTTCGACAATGGTAAAACAAGATCAGCAAAGCCACCCGATGCACCGACAAATCCCGATAGGAGCTGCACATATCTCGTTCTCAGGGCAACACCAGATGAGACTAGCTACGAGTAAAACCAACCCTCAAGTTGCCCCGAGGTGGCCCCGCAGGCAGCTCAGTTTGGACCAACACTTAGACAAGCACTGGCCCGGGGGGGGGGCTAAAATAAAGATGACCCTTGGGTTGGCCGACCCAAGGGAAAGGGATAGGTGGTGGTGAGGCAAATGGTAAAACCAAGGTTGGGCCTTGCTGGAGGAGTTTTATTCAAAGCGAACTGTCAAGGGGGTCCCATAAATCACCCGGCCGCGTAAGGAACGCAAAATCCGGGAACATAACACCGGTATGACGGAAACTGGGGGGGCAAGAGTGGAACAAAACACCGGGCATAAGGCCGAGTCTTCCACCCTTTACCAACTATATAGATGCATTAATAATGTAAGAGATATTGTGATATCCCAACCAAAATCCTGTCCACCATGGAGAAATCTTCAACTTCACCTGCAACTAGCAATGCTATAAGAGGGGCTGAGCAAAAGCGGTAACATAGCCAAACAACGGTTTGTATAGGAAAGGTGTCAAAGGTTGGAGGTTCATGGCAATATGGGATGGCTTGATAAACAGGTGATAGGTAGCGCAGCATAGCGATAGAACGAAGCAACTAGCATAGCAATGATAGAAGTGAGATCCAGGGTAGCGGTCATCTTGCCTGAAATCCCGCTAGGAAGAAGAACGAGTCCATGAAGAAGATGAACGGATGAAGCCACGAAGACGAACCAAGCATAGACGAACGAATCCTCACGATCGCAACGAAACAGGAACTAACAAAAAGAAGCACACAACATGGTAAACACACCACACATGAACAAGACATGATGCACAACAAGCATGATGCATGACAATGCTTCGTGAATCTACTCATGCCAAGAGATGATGGAAACAAGAGCAACACATCAAGACAAGTTTAAATGAGGCCGGGAACAACATATAACAATTCCGGTAAGTCCTCATATGCATATTTCGAAATTGGTCCAGATCTGAATAAACCTTCTTTTCAAGTTGTTAAACATCAAGTTAAGATGCACAAAGATGATCTACACGAGATTCTAGTCAAGTTACATATAAAGTTTATTAGATTTGGAGCTACGGCCTAGAAGATATGAGCTAAACAAGTTAAACATGGCATTGATGCAAAATGCACCCAAACATCAAGGAAACACCTCAAAACAAGGATGCAACATGATAATATGAAACTACATGCAATTCTAAGCAAGTTTCATATAGAGCACACTCAAAACGGAGCAACGGTTCAACACACACACAAAATACAAGTTAAAGGATAAGCTGTCCAAAACAGCAGCTAGGCATATTGCAAGCATCAAAACAACATGCTACAACATCTCAACATGAAAACAAAAGACATGGACATGATGTACAGGTAAAGCATTACAAAACATGAACACTGAGCTATCTCCAGAATTCACTAGAACATGCTCAAACACACATGGTAAGATTGCAAGTTATAACAATTTCAGACTTTGCAGAAAATAATATCACGATGCAATGTTTAGAGCTATCAAACAACATGTTACAGGAACTTAATATGGCAAACAAAGGCATGGCATGATTCTACTCAAAGCATAGATCAAAAGTCCCTTAGTGACCATAAGCCAAAAAAGATCAGAAAATATGATGGCACCCACGTAAACATAGCAAGTTATTATACAGATTCATACATGGCAGGAACATAATTATGAAGGCATGTAGATGAGCTTGTGCAACTCACTACAGAGCAAAATATGGCATGGCAAGGCAACCAACAGTAAGAAGACATATTTGTGAAGCTAAGCATGGCAATAGCAAGTTCATATGGTGCATCGAACACTAGCAAAACACATGGTAACAACTGAACTTAATGTTAACAGGCTGACAGCAACATTATGAAGCAACTTTGGAGCAAGGTATGAACAATCTAAAGCAAGCTATAAATGCAACCAGGGGCATGGATGGATATAGGATGACATGTAGATCAAAACTTGTTTATAGAACATCTCCAGATTATGCATAGAATGATTAGTAGCAAGATGTTTATATAGCATCACGAAATAACAGATTCAACCTAGCAAAACAGCAACAACGAGTACACTACTTAACAAGCTCGATTCACTCATCACAAGTCATTGCATGACAAGATAAGCATAGCATCATCAAAAAGACATGTTTGTGTAACCAACCAAGGACAGAACAAGTCCATAGCATGCAGGGATCAACTACAACAAGCTTGGCTAAATTGAATAACATGTAAACAATCTACCATTAAACATTTTGAAGCAAAAGTAGAGCACTCAAATGACATGCTAGACTACTCCATAATTGCAACAAAGAGCATGAATGGATAGACAATAACTACATGTTCAAAACACCCTGACTGAAGTATCTCAAAATATTCATGGATATCTCTGTAGCATCAAGTTTACATGGCATCAAAATAACAGGAGAACAGGGACTAAAATCAGTAACATCACGATGCCTAGTTTTCATGCTTGTGCTAGTCACGACATTGATCACAAAAATACATGGTAAGCACCTCTGTAAAGAAGACATGGCATAGTTCAAAACACATGAAGACATCAACCTCATAGGATGCACACATCAATCATGGCAAAAATGACAAAAGAGCTCGTTCTGATAACAGACAGCAGAAAACATCATGAAGCATTCTTACAACGATGATTCAGACATCAAGATGAGCTCAAATGAATATTATGCAATGGAATGAAATGATGTACTCGTCGAGGCAAACAATTTGACATATTACACGCACGAAACGGAGCTGCGGATGCAGAGATATGATGCGATGAACAGGGCATGAAAATTACACAGACTAGGGACTTAGCAGTTTCTGAAAAAAAGACAGATCGAGCGCAATATAGCTATAAGTCGCACGGGCGCGGGATAGGTGTCCTGCTCACCTAGTGGGCTCGGCCCAGGTTGCGGGGAGGTGGGCCAGGGCGAGGCGAGGCCGGGCGTGGGCCGCGCTGGGCTGGGCCTCGTGTGGGACGGCAGCCCACGGAGACGCGGTGCGGGCGACCGGGTCGAGCGGCTCCTCCGCTCGATCCCG
>NC_057813.1:397530557-397559431 GCF_018294505.1 Triticum aestivum
CGGCGATGTGGGCGCGGGGCAGGACACGTGGCGGCGCTTGATTCGTCGGGCGGCAGCGGGCGGACATGTCCGGCCCGATCGGGACGTGTCCGGCGGCGGAGAGGAGCGGGGCTAGGGTTAGGGGGGATTTTCATCCGCGAATTTGGACGGGGAGGACCTATTTATAGTTTCTGGGAGCTAGGAGAGTCCAAATGAGGAGCGGTTTTCGGCCACGCGATCGTGATCGAACGACCGAGAGCATCGAGGGGAGTTAGATGGGTTTTGGGCCAGTTTGGAAGGGGCGTTGGGCTGCAAAGAGAGAGGGGCTTTACGGTTACCCGGTTAACCGGTGGAGTACCAAACGACCTCCAAATGGCACGAAACTTGACAGGCGGTCTACCGGTGCTATACCAAGTCCGCTTGGCAAGCCTCGGTCCATTCCGAGAACGTTTAACACCCACTCACGAAGAGAGAGAAGAGGGGGACGCCGGAGGACATAGGAGCGCCGGATCGCAAAACGGACAACGGGGAAAAGGCTCGGATGCATGAGACGAACACGTATGCAAAATGAAATGCACATGATGTCATGATGAAATGCAACACGCAAGCAAATGACATGGCAACAATGGCGAATAACTGGCAGACACCTGGCGCAACGAATCTGAGGCGTTACAATAAAGCATGGCTAGTATAGCACTGGTAAAATGAGCCATGCGATTTGACAAAGAGAAGGTAAACAACATGTTCATATATGAACCATAACTAAGCATATCTAAAGCAGACGGTATAGCAGGTTGCAGATATGAAATAGAGTCTAACATGTCTAGAGAAAATACTAGAACAACAAACTGTAGCAGAACCTCCAATAGAAAGGGGAGAAACACGTACGTAACAACAGCAGGAGTAGAGGCACTGACTTGGGGTCGGTGTCCTCCATGTCATCGAGGAGGTTGTCGACGTCGGGGAAGTAGTCGTCGTTGGGGAAGAAGTCGTCAGAGTCCGGGGTGTCCGTGATGAAGGAGTCAGTAGTCGCGCAGAGCGCTCCCCAAAAACCTTATCACCCTTCTCCCGTACAAGACTCAAAAGGTGCGGTTTCGGAGGCCTACTGTCCCGACCTGCGGTGCACACCGCAAGCCGGGATGGGGAAGAATGTAGCAGCAACACAATGCTTAGGAACTTGTGGCGAGAGGAGGAAGAGATTCTGGTGTGTCTCTCTGGAGAGGAGCGACCTCTCTTATATAGGCACAGGAGAAGGACGCGAACAGGTTGCGACGGGAGGTGAAGCAACGGAGGGAGACGAAACGAACAGGCAACACGCGAAGAGGTGCGCCGTTCGTATTCTGGCTCCACTACAGCAAAACGTTTCAGCTCCCGTGTGACCGTTCGTATACCCGTCGTGCGTGGCAAAAATTTAGACATCGGCTCGGCTCATTCCCGCAACCCGCGGCGCATCGTGACGAGGCGTGGCGTGGCGAGGCGGGTGGCGAAGGAGGAGCGTGCGTGGATGTCCCTCTTGTTCTCATGCTCATACAAGTGGGGAAGGAGCCTCCCTTATAAAGAGGTCCAACTCCCTATAAACTAGCAATGTGGGACTAAACTTTAGTTCCACCTCTTGCCTTGCACGAATGGGCTACGTGGGCCTCTAGGATTTATTAGGAATTTCTGAAACTGCTATTGGGCTAGGCCCAAAATAGACAAAATTCCAGCAATCCCCCACCAGATCCCAGAGGCACACAAAATTTGCCTTTGATTCCAAAACACTGTTTTATATACCGGTATTACAGTGGAGACTGTTAAGTTGAACTTCCACCTAGAACTCTATGCTACACTAGTAAGCAACTTGAACAGTGGACTGGGCCTTGAACTGCAACTTTTCTGCGAATCTAGCTTCACATAAAGCCTTGACTGATACGTGGCTACCGTGAGTCTTCCCCGCGGGTGGAGTTTATGCGTCATACTTCGAGACCTTTCATGAGTTTACTAGAGAGAACCCTACTCTCATAGATTGCGACGTTTAACAACCAGACTCATATAGGTGCATTCTTCAAAAGATGTTCTGCAGGACAACATCTCTGCTTCAAAGAGCCACTTAGAACACATTAAGATATACATCAACCTGGCATGGAGATTAGGAGAGTATTGCATCTTCATGGAGTAGTCTTTTTAACAGTAAGGATACTCTCCTCTCAGTTGACCAACAGCTTGTCTTTCACATCTAATTCACGGGATCTCCGATCACAAAGAATAGGTTACCACTGTGAACATTCATATCGTGGGTCTCATACCCATCTCCCTCGATGCATTATCTATCACATTACGTGATAGACCCTTAGTGAAAGGATCTGCCAGATTTTTAGACGTTTGGATATAATCCAATGCAATAACTCTGGAGTTTTTCATTTTTTTTGACAAACTTTAACCTTCTCTGAACGTGTCTTGATGACTTCATGTTATCCTTTGAGCTTCTCACTTTAGTGATCACGATTGTCACAGTTCATAAGGATATCAGGTACAGGTTTCTCAACTACCGGCAAGTCATTCAAGAGCCGGCGAAGCCAATCTGCTTCGACCGTAGCTGTATCTAGTGTTGTGAGTTCTGCTTCCATTGTTGACCTCGTTAAGATGGTCTGCTTGCAAGACTTCCAAGAAACAGCGCCACCTCCATGAGTGCACAAATATCTGCTCGTGGCCTTTATCTCATCAGCATCTGAGATCCAGTTTGAGTCACTATACCCTTCAAGCACCTTTGGGTGCCCAGTGTAGTGAATTCCATAATTCGTAGTGCCTTTCAAATAACACAAAACTCTCTCTAGAGCTTTCCAATGCACATCTCCTGGTTTTGAGACAAACCGGCTCAGTTTGCTAACAGCAAAAGAGATGTCAGGTCTTGTAGCACTGGCTAAGTACATAAGCGAGCCAATAATCTGAGAATATTTCAATTGGTCTCTAGCAATTCTTCGATTCTTTTGAAGCAACACACTAGCATCATATGGTGTTGGAGAGGGCTTGCAGTCACTGTAGCCAAAGCGACTCAAGATCTTTTCCACATAGTGAGATTGAAGCAATGTAATCCCACCATCATCATCTCTCAACAACTTGATGTTCAGAATGACATCAGCCACTCCTAAATCCTTCATCTCAAAATAGCGAGATAGGAAATCCTTGACCTCCTTAATAACATTCAGATTTGTTCTGAAAATCAGTATGTCATCAACATACAAGCAAAGCATAACTCCCTCGCCCCCACCATGGCGATAGTACACACATTTGTCAGCTTCGTTCACAACAAAGCCTCCAGCTGTTAAAGTTCTTTCGAACTTCTCATGCCACTGTTTGGGTGCTTGCTTGAGTCCATATAAAGACTTCAGCAACTTGCACACTTTCTCTTCCTGACCATTTATTACAAACCCATCTGGTTGTTCCATATAAATTTCCTTGTCCAACTCTCCATTTAGGAAAGCAGTCTTAACATCCATTTGATGAACGAGAAGACCATGTGAGGCAGTTAGTGAAAGTAGAACTCGAATAGATCAGTTGAGCCACAGGTGAGTAAGTATCAAAGAAGTCTTCACCTTCCTTTTGGGTATAACCCTTAGCCACGAGCCGAGCCTTGTACTTTTCAATAGTACCATCAGGCCTAAACTTCTTCTTGAATAACCATTTGCATCCTATAGGTTTGCACCCATAAGGACGATCAGTTATCTCCCAAGTTTCATTCGCCAAGATGGAATCCATCTCGCTATGAACCGCTTCCTTCCAGTAGTCAGCATCTTCCGATGCATAGGCCTCCGAAATAGAACTGGGAGTATCATCTATGAGATACACAAGAAAATCATCACCAAAGGACTTTGCTATCCGCTGTCTCTTGCTCCTAGTAGGAACTTCATTGTTCTCCTCCACAGGACTTTCAAAGTGTTCCACGAAATGGCAGGTTCAGTAATTGTAACTGGTTCCTGATTCGATGAATTAGGCATCTCCTGATTAGATGAGGTAGCCATATCCTTCATGGGAAAGATATCTTCAAAGAAAGTCACATCATTCGACTCCATGATCGTACCGACATGCATGTCAGGTACCTCAGATTTTACAACCAAGAATCTATAGCCAATGCTATGAAAAGCATATCCCAGGAAAACACAATCTACAGTTTTTGGTCCCAGCTTCCGCTTTTTTGGAATTGGCACATTGACTTTCGCCAAACAACCCCAGGTTCGTAGATAAGAGAGCTTTAACCTTTTATTTTCCCATTCCTCAAATGGAGTTATCTCTTTGTTCTTTGTGGGAACTCGGTTTAGGACATGACATGCAGTCAATATCGCCTCCCCCACCATGCCTTTGAGAGACCCGATGTGTCTAACATGGCGTTAACCAAATCAGTTGGAGTACGGTTCTTTCTTTCGGCCACCCCATTTGACTGAGGTGAGTAGGGAGGAGTCCTCTCATGGATTATACCATGTTCCGCACAAAAAGCATCAAATTCATTGGAAAAATACTGTCCACCACGGTCGGACCTAAGCCTCTTGATTTTTCGATCAAGTTGGTTTTCCACTTCAGCTTTATAGATCTTGAAAAAGTTCAAAGCCTCATCCTTAGATTTCAGAAGATACACATGGCAGTATCTAGTGGAGTCGTCAATTAACGTCATGAAATATTTCTTTCCACCTGTCGGTGTCAAAACCGGCGGATCTCGGGTAGGGGGTCCCGAACTGTGCGTCTAGGCGGATGGTAACAGGAGACAAGGGACACGATGTTTTACCCAGGTTTGGGCCTCTTGATGGAGGTAAAACCCTACGTCCTGCTTGATTGATATTGATATTGTGGATGTTTACAAGAGTGGATCTACCGCGAGATCAAGGAGGCTAAACCCTAGAAGCTAGCCTATGGTATGATTGTAATGATTATTGTTGTGTCCTACGGACTAGAGCCATCCGATTTATATAGACACCGGAGAGGGCTAGGGTTACATAGAGTCGGTTACAATGGTAGGAGATCTACGTATCCGTATCGCCAAGCTTGCCTTCCACGCCAAGGAAAGTCCCATCCGGACATGGGACGAAGTCTTCAATCTTGTATCTTCATAGTCTTGGAGTCCAGTCGATGATGATAGTCCGGCCGATGATAGTTCGGCTGATGATGGTAGTCCGGCTATCCGGACACCCCCTAATCCAGGACTCCCTCAGTAGCCCCTGAACCAGGCTTCAACGACGATAAGTCCGGCGCGTATATTGCTTGGCATTGCAAGGCGGGTTCCTCCTCCGAATGATAGAAGATTGTGAACACCAGGATAGTGTCCGGCTTTGAATCGTTTTTTACTCTACCACCTCAGCGCATTTTAGCGAAGCGGTTTCCTTGGCACGTCTTGTCGAAGCAGAGATCGTGTTCCCCCTTAATCCGGGATTCTCATCAATACGGACGTGGGTAACCCAACCGCGCCATTGATGGTGACGCTTGGGGGATAAGCGAGTTTTACCAGGCCGGTGGGGGACGCGTAGACTTCGCCCGCCCATATAAGGGATAAGGATTCACCTTTTCACCTACGCCTTCTTCCTCCTTTGCTTATCCATCTCCGCGCACTCGAGCTCCAGCGCCCAAGCCCGCACATCTCATCTCAACCTTCCCCAGTTATGTCCGGAGCGGGAGGCAAGTGGATGACCTCCTCCATTACGGAGGAGCACATCGAAAGACTGCGCAGCGCCGGCTACCTGTCCGGCGGCATCGCGCACCGGCTGCCCGACGAGGGGCAGCTCATCCCCACCCCCAGGCCCCATGAGAGGGTCGTTTTTCTTCCCCACTAACTCCGCGTATTGGGTTTTCCACTTCACCCCTTTGTCCGGGGGCTCATGTTCTACTACGGCCTGGATTTCCATGATCTGGCGCCGAACTTCATCCTCAACATCTCGGCGTTTATTGTCGTGTGCGAGGCCTTCCTCTGCATCCAGCCCCACTTCGGCTTGTGGCTCAAGACCTTCAATGTCAAGCCGAAGGTAGTGAAGGGCACTCAAGCAGAGTGCGGAGGCGCCATGTTGGGCAAGATGCCCAATGTCCTTTGGTTCGAAGGGGCCTTCGTGGAATCCGTCAAGGGGTGGCAATCGGGGTGGTTCTATATCACCGAGCCGCGCGACCCTAAGTGGGCGGCGGCCCCCGAGTTCAGATCTGGTATCCCCACGCAGCTCACCTCCTAGAAAGAGAAGGGCTTGCTGTGGGGTAGTTCGGAGGAGCTGACGGTACTCCAAGCCTGTATCCAGAAGCTGGTGAAGAAGCTCAGGCTGGTTAACATGGTCCAAGTCATGCTCGTCCGCCGGATTCTCCCATGCCAAGAGCAGGCATTCAATCTGTGGGAGTTCAATCCGGAACAGCACCAGGCGCTGAGCGGGCTCTTCGACACAACGTACGAAGGCGCCTGGAGGGTGCTGTTTAAGGGCGCCGAAGCCCCCGCATCCGCGACTGAAGATCGCGGATTTCGCTCGCAGCGCCAAGCCGACGAGGTAAGTGATTCTACCCCCTTACGGGACACTTGCTTTTCATAGTTTGACTCTATGCGGGTTTTAATTTCCCCTTTTCCTTTGACAAGACTGGATGAGGAAGGCGGAGCAGATTATCTGCCCGGCTCCCATGCCAGAAAACCCAGTAGACGCCCATCTAGCGAGGCTGCTGGTTCCGGCACCGCACGTGGTGCCGGAGAAGAAGGCCAAGAAGGAGGCCACGGGTGCTCGAAAGAGTTCCCGTTTTCAGGTGTCCGACGAGTCCGGGGCGGACTCCTCCCCCGAAAACGAGGAGGAGAAAGAGGACTCTCTCCCAGAGGGGGGAGAGAGGAAGAGGAAGGCTTCCCCAACAGGGGAGGCCGAAGGGTACAAGAGGGGAAGGACTATTCCCCCGGACAGCTCCGCCAACATCAACGTTGGCGAGGAAGAATGGCCTTCAAGGGCCAGGCCTCCAGCGAGATCGTAAGTATCCGGATTCCTGAGTGATTTATAATTTCTTTTTCTGTGTCACATAGTGTCATTATGATGCCGCATGCTGCCTGTAGTCCGGCCAATGATGATCTCCCCGCTTCATAGAGCGGGTCATTGGCTCCGTCGGATGTAGATTCCATCCCGACCGCCTCCACCCCTCGCGACACCGAGGACGCCGAGGTGTGATCCCAAGAAGGGACCCATCAGGGGGATGCTCCGGAGGCGCCACAAGGCGTCCTCCCGGACTTTGCGCCGGACTCCATATCAGAACCCGCAGTGGTTCCAGAGTCCGGCCGGCGGCCCCTTCGCACGAAGGGCAAGACCGTGACGCCGGCGGCTTCCGTCCAACCGGAGGCGCCGGACAATTTGTTGGAGGCGCTGCAGAGTGCTTCCATCGAGGAAGAACACCGCACTATTATGAGTGCGGTGATTCAGAAGGTACAACTTGCCAAGAGCGGGCTGACCGAAGCCTGCAGTAGCCTTCTATCAGGCTTTGAGGTAAGAAGTTAAAAAATATGCAATGTAATACCGCATAGACAGTAGCCCGTGATACTCGGTTCGGTGTTCGGAAAGAAAAGCCGGACCGAGGATCTGAAAAAAAAAGATATACGCAGGGTTGCTAAAAATTATGTCAATATGGGTTGCAGGCTGCGCTGCTAACCTCTTCCGCACTGACTGCGGAGGTCAGTGCTTTGAAGCAGGAGCTCGAGCGGTCCGAGCAAGAGCTCGGCCGCGCCAAGAAGCAGCTCCAGGACAAAGAAGGTGAGTAACACCACTTTGAACTTGTACCTTACAGAAAAGGATTTAGGTTGCAACAAAAATAACAAGGATAACATGGATACTGCAGGGGCCACGAACGAGGTGGCGACCCTGAAGGAGGCTGTGTCTGCGGCCGAACGCAATGCGGCCGCGGAACGGGCAGAGTGAGAAAAGCAGGAGGCGCGGGTGGCGGTGGTTCAGCAAGAGCTCCAGGCTCTCATGGAAAAGCATGAGAGTTTGGAGCGTGACTCAAAGACTCGAGAGTCCGAGCTTGCCTCGGCTCTCGAAAGTGCCAAGACTGCCAAGGCCGATGCCCATAAGTCCCTTCAGGAGATTGAGTTGGTGAGGAAGATAGCGGCGGGTAAGGCATTTTTCATACAAAGCAAGCATGTGAATGTAAATTACGTGTTACTTACCCGAATTCGGAGCTCTCCAGGGGCGTTTGCAGATCTGCCTCGCAGCGTGTCTGATGCCGTCGCATTCTACCGAGCCGAGGAGGGGATCTCAACGGAGAAGGTCTTCTGGTCTCAGTATGCTGAGGCCGGCCATCCGGTGCCCCCTAGCGACCAGCTGAAGCAGCTGGTCGAGCTCCACAAGGTGGTCGAGCAGGCCATGAAGGGCCTCATAGTCCGGCTGTGGCCTGGAGAGGCCATGCCTGGGAGCTACTTTGATCTCGTGCGACGGTTGGTGGATGCGTGCCCCTGGGTGGAGGTTATCAAGTGCTCCGCCTGTATTGAAGGTGCTCGTCGGGCCCTTGCCCGCGCAAAGGTGCATTGGGGCAAGCTGGATGCGGAGAAACTAATCACTGACGCGCCACCAGCGGGCAAGGAATATCGTACGCCCGAGATGTACTATAAGACTGTCCTGAAGGGTGCCCGCAAAATTGCGGATGAGTGCCCCAGGGATGTAATTATTGAGTAAATTCGCAATGTGTTATCCTGTGCGCTGAAAACTTTGTTCATATGCGCTAAGAAACGCTTGTTAATTTAAAATATTACCTTCTGTGCGGCCGTTTATTAAATCTGAGAGATGGCAAGTCGTCGGCTTCAGCCCCCATGCCACGAGTGCTGGGGTGTTCGGGATAAACTTGAGCGCTTTTGTTCCCATTTTTGGGTCCATCTAGGGAGGCGCTCAACAAAACGAACAAGGCAACCGGACTTATAGTGCTTGAACACTCTCACTTAGCCATAGAATTCTATAATTTTAAATTTCGGCGAAGCCCCTAGTATTCGAAAGACCGAATTCGGGGCGCTATCCACGCCTTCGTCGGACATTATCCGGAACTTCGCTCGAAGCGGCGTAGGTCTTTAAGGACCCGAAAGGACCTCTCGAACAGCGACCAGTCTCTCGCCTTATCATGACAGTCAGTTTTAGCTTTCTCCACTGAGGCGTTAACCCGGCTCAACCGGGGCGCAGTCGCAGTGGTTCTCCCAGTTCTACCTTAGCCGATAGGACGGAACGTAAGGTGCCAAACATGGGAGCCGGGCAAACCCAACTATTGACCCAAGACATGATTCAGAGCCGATTCATATAATGCTATAAGTTCGGGGTGCCGCACTTGTGAAAGTGTTCGGACTTTATCACACCATAATTCGGGGAACATAAGCCCCTGGTGTATTTGGCCGTACCAAAATGTACGGATGCAACATGTCGTACATGAACATATATATATATATATATATAAGGTAATGCAATTATGGGCAAAAAGTGCTGCATTTTATTCGAGAAGAGCTGCTATGAGTGCGGAATGATACAAATAGTGCGGAAAGCAAAGGATTGGACGAATTAAAGGCGTCTCCCTCCAGGGGTAGGCCGCGGAATGGTGTATTTAACAAATTTAATGCTCGTAATGGAGACCACCTGAGTGTTCGTCGCGGCCTTTGTCCCTCCCTGGCTGTTGCATCATGAGTTCGGCAGGTTCGTCGCCGGACAGAGTTCTGTATAAAAAAGAGAGAAATAAAAGATAAAAAGAGCGACACACTTGGGAGCCCCTGGTGTGGTTGAACCGCACTCTGGGTCTGTTGTGGTTGTGCCTCTCCCCCTATGCCCATGGTATCTCCAGGGTGTAATTATGTACGTGGAGAGTTTGTCTTACAATTGTGCGAGGGCTGGGGTTGAGGCCGCATTGCTACGCGTGCTCGGAACGTGCCAGGTGGTCTTGGTTGATGTTGCTCCGGGCGCGTTTGGCCGTGTCCGGTCGTTTAACGGCCGGACTCGAAAATTGCCTTAAAAGGCTGCTCTGTACTTCTGCCACGAGAGCCGCTGTATGTTCCTCCGTTCGGAGGGAGCGTTCCGTGTTTCCATTGACCGTGATGACTCCACGAGGGCCTGGCATCTTGAGCTTAAGGTATGCATAATGCGGCACCGCGTTGAATTTTGCGAACGCGGTTCGTTCGAGCAGAGCGTGATAGCCACTGCGGAACGGGACTATGTCGAAGATTAACTCCTCGCTTTGGAAATTATCCGGGGATCTGAAGACCACTTCCAGTGTGACTGAGCCTGTACAACTAGCCTCGACACCTGGTATGACGCCTTTGAAGGTTGTCTTTGTAGGTATAATCCTTGAAGGGTCTATGCCCATCTTGCGCACTGTATCCTGATAAAGCAGGTTCAGGCTACTGCCGCCGTCCATCAGGACTCTCGTGAGGTGAAATCCATCGACGATTGGGTCTAAAACCAATGCGGCGAATCCGCCATGGCGGATACTAGTCGGATGGTCTCTTCGATCGGAAGTGATCGGGCAAGATGACCATGGGTTGAATTTTGGGGCGACTGGCTCCATCGCGTATACGTCCCTTAGTGCACGCTTCCGCTCCCTCTTGGGTATATGCGTTGCGTATATCATGTTTACCGTCCGAACTTGAGGGGGGAATCCCTTTTGTCCTCTGTTGTTCGGCGGCCGGGTCTCTTCCTTGTCATCGCTGTGTAGCCCCTTGTCATTGTATTCGGCGATTAATTTGCCTGCCTGCTTGAATACCCAACAATCTCTGTTGGTGTGGTTAGCTGGCTTTTCGGGGGTTCCATGTATTTGACAGGAGCGGTCGAGTATTCGGTCCAAATTGGACGGGCCCGGAGTGGTTCTTTTGAATGGCTTCTTCCGTTGACCGGGCTTGGAGCCTCGGAATCCGGCGTTGACTGTCGTATCCTCATTGTTGTCGCCGTTAATGCGGCGTTTGTTTTTGTTTCGACGCAACCTGCCATTACGGTCCTTGGTATCCGGACTGCCAGCGTTTTTGCTGAGGTTGTTGCTGCGAGCTAGCCAGCTATCCTCTCCCGCACAAAAGCGGGTCATGAGTGATGTGAGGGCTGCCATGGATTTTGGCTTTTCCTGTCCTAGGTGCCGGGCCAGCCACTCGTCGCAGATGTTATGTTTGAAGGCAGCGAGGGCCTCTGCATCCGGACAGTCGACGATTTGATTTTTCCTAGTTAAGAACCGTGTCCAGAATTGCCTGGCCGATTCGTCTGGCTGCTGGATTATGTGGCTTAGGTCATCTGCGTCCGGTGGTCGCACATACGTGCCCTAGAAGTTGTCGAGGAATGCGGCTTTCAGGTCTTCCCAGCATCCAATTGACTCTGCGGGCAGGCTGTTAAGCCAATGCCGAGTTGGTCCTT
This sequence comes from Triticum aestivum, assembly GCF_018294505.1. Taxonomy (NCBI): domain Eukaryota; kingdom Viridiplantae; phylum Streptophyta; class Magnoliopsida; order Poales; family Poaceae; genus Triticum; species Triticum aestivum. The sequence continues at coordinate 397,541,861 of NC_057813.1, forward strand.
TAAGCTTGAGCGGGAGATATTTGATGGCGTGAAGATCGACGCCGCGGGCCATATGTATATGGAGGAGATAATCCTCAATCCAAACCGCTGGGTCTGTTGTGCCATCATAGGATTCGATATTAACGGTTTAAACCCTTCAGGGATTTGATGATCCATTACTTCGTCAGTGAAGCATAGTGGGTGTGCGGCGCCTCTGTATTGAGCAATATCGCGACGTAGCTCGAGAGAGCGTTGTCTGCTGTGTTCGGCCCGGTCGGAGTAGTTGTATCCGGCGCGACGGTATTCGTCGTGGGTCTTGGGGCGCCCACGTGATCCATAGATAGATCTGGATTGTCTTGCCTTGTCCTCCAATATATCCCGCAAGTCCGGCGCATTCCCCCGTGGCTTCATGCTTTTTGCGCGATGCGGGGTACGGTTTTGGTGGAGGTCTTGCATGCCTCTCTATCGCGGCCACGAGGTGGTCGGTCTGCTGTATTGTGCGCTGGTGATGCAGGTTTGTACGCTTCCTCCTCTAGTCGGGGGAGCAACTTACGTTTTGGGTAACTTTTGGAGGGGCGTTCGAGTTCATACTCTTCGGCCGCGAGGACCTCGGTCCATCTGTCGGCCAGTAGGTCTTGATCAGCTTGAAGCTGTTGCTGCTTTTTCTTTAGGCTGTTTGCCGTGGTCATTAGCCTGCGTCTGAAACGCTCTTGTTCAACGGGATCCTCAGGCACGACGAATTCGTCATCGTCGAGGCTTGCCTCGTCTCCGGAGGGAGGTAAGTAATTATCATCCTCGACCTCTTCGTCTGCCGCCCTCTCGTGAGGGCTTGCTTCTGCCTCCTCCTGCGCTGGATCGTGCTGGAGGGGGTTGTCTTCGGCACTTTCTGGGGTGTTATTATCTCCTGTGCCGGAATCTCTATTCTCGCTGTGGTGGGATTTAGAGCGGCGCCGCTGATGCCGGCGCTTGGGCTGTTTCTTTAAGGAATCGGCCTCCGTTGCTTCTTCGCCATCCCCATCTTTTGGGGTGTCCACCATATATATGTCGTATGACGAGGTGGTCTTCCAGTGTCCTGTAGGCACTAGTTCTTGATAGTCTCCGGCATCGTCGTCCATACCGTCGATGTCTTCGGAGTCGTAGTCGAGTACGTCGGTTAGATCGTCGACGGTGGCTACGAAGTGGGTGGTGGGTGGGCCCTGAATTTCTTCGTCGTCCGCATCCCAACCATCCTGGCCATAGTTCGGCCAGGGCTCTCCAGATAGCGAGAGATGCTTCAGCGAATTTAAGATATCGCCTAAGGGTGAGTGCTGAAAGATGTCCGCAGCGGTGAATTCCATGATCGGCGCCCAGTCGGATTCGACCGGCAGGGGCGCAGGAGGTTCGGAGTCCGGCAGAGAGTCCAGCACCTCGGAGTCATGAGCTTTATGCGGGACAAGGTAAGTGTTCGGCTCCATCGCCGTAGAAGTTGCAGCTCCCGAGGCGGTGTCCAGCCATCCGTCCTCGATCTAAGCGATCGGCTCCGGACTATGGGTCGGAGCGGATTCGTGTGCAGCCTCCAAGGTGCTGTCCGGCGGCAGAGTTAGATCGTGCCCATCGTGACAGCGCGGCACGCTCGGCTGTGGCTCAGATCCATCGAAGATCAAGTCCCCGCGGATATCGGCCGTGAAGTTTAGGCTTCCAAACCTGACCTGACGGCCAGGGGCGTAGCTTTCGATCTGCTCCAGATGGCCAAGTGAGTTGGCCCGCAGTGCGAAGCCGCCGAATACGAAGATCTGTCCGGGGAGAAAAGTCTCACCCAGGACTACGTCGTTGTCGATTGAAGAGGCCATCAAGCCTATCGGTGACGACACAGAGGAACTCTCAATGAAAGCACCAATGTCGGTGTCAAAACCGGCGGATCTCGGGTAGGGGGTCCCGAATTGTGCGTCTAGGCGGATGGTAACAGGAGACAAGGGACACGATGTTTTACCCAGGTTTGGGCCCTCTTGATGAAGGTAAAACCCTATGTCCTGCTTGATTGATATTGATATTGTGGATGTTTACAAGAGTGGATCTACCGCGAGATCAAGGAGGCTAAACCCTAGAAGCTAGCCTATGGTATGATTGTAATGATTGTTGTTGTGTCCTACGGACTAGAGCCATCCAGTTTATATAGACACCGGAGAGGGCTAGGGTTACATAGAGTCGGTTACAATGGTAGGAGATCTACGTATCCGTATCGCCAAGCTTGCCTTCCACGCCAAGGAAAGTCCCATCCGGACACGGGACGAAGTCTTCAATCTTGTATCTTCATAGTCTTGGAGTCCGGTCGATGATGATAGTCCGGCCGATGATAGTTCGGCTGATGATGGTAGTCCGGCTATCCGGACACCCCCTAATCCAGGACTCCCTCACCACCTTTTGTCAAAACACCATTCATTTCACATAGATCTAAATGTATAAGTTCTAGTGGTGCAAGATTTCTCGTCTCCGCAGTCACGTGAGACTTATGAGGTTGCTTAGCTTGCACACATACTTGACACTTAGATCCCTTGATAGTGGTGAATCTAGGGATTAAGTTCAACTTCGCTAGTCGCGACATGCAACCAAAGTTAACATGACAAAGACGTGAATGCCACACATTTGATTCACTATTGTTGCAAATATGATTAACAACTTTATTGCAAACGTCTGATAAGGATAAACGAAACAGGCCTCTTGACTCATAGCCTTTACCTACAAAGGTTCCATACTTGGATATTACAAATTTATTTGACTCAAAGACAAGCTTATAGCCATCTCTACACAGAAGAGATCCGCTAACAAGATTTTTATTAACGGAGGGGACATAATGCACGTTCTTCAGCCGCACGATCTTCCCCGAAGTAAACTTCAGATCGACCGTGCCAACACCACGAACAGAAGCACTTGAACCGTTGCCCATTAGCACGGTTGAAGTCCCTGCGGTCTGATAAGATGAAAACATGGAAATATCACCGCATACATGCACATTAGCACCTGTGTCAATCAACCAATCAGGAGAATGACATACTGAAAGAATAGTGGGAAATATACCATGCCCGACATCCTTCATGTCAGTGTCTCCAATGACAACATTAGCGGTCTTGCCGCCTTTCCCAGGATGACGCTTGTCATAGCGATTGGCGCAACTAGGAGCCCAATGATCAGGATCTCCACACACATGACAAGCACCTTTCTTCTTGTCATTCTTCTTCTTGAAGTTCGTGTGCTGCACAGCCTTGTTCTTCCCATCAAACTTTGCTTTACCATCAAACTTGCCCTTGTTCTTGAACTTGTGGGACTGAAAGTTTTTCTTCTGTACCAGATTGGCACTAGATCCTCCCTCAATACCTCGAGCACGTGTGTCCTTTGCTCTCGCCTTTTCTTCCACATCAAGAGTACCAATGAGATTCGGAATGGAAAACTCCTGTCTCTTATGCTTCAGTAAGGTGGGAAAGTTCCTCCATGAAGGAGGAAGCTTAGTGATGATACCCCCGGCAACAAACTTGTCCGGTAGCATGCAATTGAAGTGCTCAAGTTCTCTAGCAAATGACTGTATCTCATGAGCCTGCTCAACCACGGAGCGGTCTTCAGTCATCCCGTAATCATAGAATTGCTCCATGATGTACAGCTTAGTGCCGGCATCCGAGACCTCAAACTTGGCCTCAAGTGCGTCCCACATATCTTTTCCATTGTCAATTGATGCATAAGCATCAACTATGTTCTCACCAAGAACACTCAAGAGAGCAGCCTTAAACAGAGTATCCATTTTCTGAAAAGCTTGTGCCTGTTGAGCATCAAGTTCTCCTTCAGGTCTGCCAAGGGTGGCGTCATAGCAACTCATGGTTTGAAACCATAAGACTGCTCTCACGCGCCACCTCTTATAGTGGATACCCTCAAACATAGGAGGTCTCATGGAAGCAGCAAAACCATTTGGGGTAAATTGCCTATAATAAGGTTTTTGGATTGTTGGAAATATGAGCAATTTACCGAGTGATTTTATTAACAGAAATACTAGATAAAGCATGGCTAGTATAGCACTGGTAAAATGAGCCATGCGATTTGACAAAGAGAAGGTAAACAGCATGTTCATATATGAACCATAACTAAGCATATACTAGAACAAGGAACTGTAGCAGAACCTCCAATAGAAAGGGGAGAAATACGTACGTGACAGCAGCAGGAGCAGAGGCACTGGACTTGGGGTCGGTGTCCTCCATGTCGTCGAGGAGGTTGTCGACGTCGGGGAAGAAGTCGTCGGAGTCCGGGGTGTTCGTGACGAAGGAGTCAGTAGTCGCGCAGAGCGCTCCCCAAAAACCTTATCACCCTTCTCCCGTACAGGACTCAAAAGCGGTTTCGAAGGCCTACTGTCCCGACCTGCGGTGCACACCGCAAGCCGGGATGGGGAAGAACATAGCAGCAGCGCAGTGCTCAGGAACTTGTGGCGAGAGGAGGAAGAGATTCTGGTGTGTCTCTCTGGAGAGGAGCGACCTCTCTTATATAGGCACAGGAGAAGGATGCGAACAGGCTGCAGCGGGAGGTGAAGCAACGAAAGGAGACGAAACGAACAGGTGCGCCGTTCGTATTCAGGCTCCACTACAGCAATACGTTTCAGCTCCCCGTTCGTATATAGACATCGGCTCGGCTCATTCCCGCAACCCGCGGCGCGGCGCGGCGGGCGGCGGAGGAGGAGCGCGTGGATGTCCCTCTTGTTCCCATGCTCATACAAGTGGGGAAGGAGCCTCCCTTAAAAAGAGGTCAAACTCCCTCTAAACTAGCAATGTGGGACTAAACTTTAGTGATACCTCTTGTCTTGCACGAATGGGCTGCGTGAGCCTCTAGGATTTATTAAAAATTTCTGAAACTGCTATTGGGCCAGGCCCAAAATAGACAAAATTCCAGCAAACATCGTTGTAGAAAAGCACCGCCTCTGTCTAATTTACTAGTCTCCCTCCTATTTTGGGTCATATTTTGATCATGATTTTAACTAGTAAAATATAAATTATACATAACAAAAATAATATTATTAAAAATTACATTCAAATACGAATTCAACAACAAAAATTTTAGTGTCAGTGGTTAACATTTTGCTAGTCAAATATGTGGTTAAATTTTGACCCAAAGTACGATGGGACTAATAAACTCAAACGGAGATAATATCGATTTGGTTTAGATTATTCTAAATGCTTGCATGCATTGAATCAACTTTCTGCAAGCTCTCCAAAAAACATCCTTTGTCCCACAACGTCGAAAAACGTCTTACATTATGGGACGGATGGACTAACTAGTAGCTGCTTGCTCGACTGAATTTTCTTAATAGTGTAGTGAAGGACACGAGTTAGGTAAAAGCTGCTTGCTTAGTTGCAAAAGCAGTTGGACACGGTAGCTGCTAGTCAGGCAAGGCGCAACACACGCCTTTACTTTATCACATTGCCATGAAGGTGACATCCATCTCTTCTCCGTCTTCTCTTTTCCTTGAGCCAACAGTTTACTCGCTTCGGGTCATAAGTCATAACAGTGACACCAGAGGCAGGTTATCCATATAGCTAACCACTTTTTTGCAACCCCTTCCCCTTCACACGCTGTCTCCATCTTTCTCTATGGCTAACTAATCACCATCCATCCACTAGCATCCACTACTGTGTTCCTTCTTTTTCTCTATGTTTCTGAATTCTGATGAACTGTCCCAAGTGAACACGGGTGATGGGTTAATCAACTGGAGCAAAATGATATTCTTTTTGTTGAAACTTCCACATGCCTTTGATGAGAGATTGGAGTATTTTTAGAGTCTACTCCCTCTATAAACTTTTATAAGCATTTTAGTGACCTAAAACGTCTTATAAAAGTTTACAGAGGTAGTATATGTTTCACAGTTTCTAGAAAATAAAAGAAAGGAATCCCATGAATAGTTACAATGTCACGTGCACTGGATTTTCATAAGATTAAATTCACACCCAAAATTTGCTTTACAACATCATAAGGAAAAGGAAATAAATATTTTCAAGGGATTTGAACCGATACAAAGAAGAAGAAAATAATACAAAATATGGTGCAAAGAAATCCTTAGAAAAACATGGTCTACTTTTTTTTGCGGAGTATTTCTTGCGTTAATCAATTAAAATATTACAGTCACACTTAACAATGTCCTGAACAGGCTCTGGACCAGATCCAAGCCACACGGCAGTCCGACCTTGCGATCTACTAAAATTTGCCATAGCATGGCTAGAGGAATTTTGAGTATGAGAAATATGAGTAATACAAAAACTACGCTCGGACAAAATTATCATTAATATCCCTAATAAGAAAATCATACTTTCATTTGTTGACTTCTCCGCTTCTCACCATATTGACTGACTGCAAACGGTCGCTTTCCAAATCAACTGGCAATTGGCTCCATTGCAAAGCTAATGTAGTTCATTCTCTTACAAACGAACCAACACACTTACAAAATATTTTAAGAATTTTATTTTTTCAAAATTTCTATAAGATCCTTTAAATCAAAGAGGACTTTGATGGTGTCCCAACATTTATTTTACATTAGTGACCCTGCACAACTACGCCGGTAGGCTGCCTATGGATATATCAGCTATTGGAAGTCTCTGTATGGGTGCTTCATCTTTTTTTTTTTTAGAAAAAGAGGATGACCCCCGGCCTCTGCATCTGGGCGATGCATACGGCCACTTTATTATTATTCTCACAAGACCTTACAAAGTCATACAACAGCAAGACTAAAGTCACCGTCTAAGCAACAACTGTCGCTACACCTATCCAAATGATGAAGGGGCGCAGATAGTCTGGGCCTACTACCAAACAGACATCGCACCAAACCTAAACATCTAAGATCTGAGGTCCCAACCAGGACGCCTGCCGGGTATGGGGCACCTACCAGTCCAGCGCACTCCTCAACCAAGACGCCTGCCGGGTATGAGGGCGCCGCAGCCACGTGCCATCAATCCATCTTCAGAGCAGTACTGTTGCATGAACTGTGCCAGGTCTCTCTGCCATCGACGCCACCACGACGCCAGACAGCCCCACCATCCTACGCTCGTCCGTCATCACACGCCCACCGGCGAGACCCCCACTGCTCCATGCCGCTGAGACCCGCCGTTGTCGACGTGCCAGATGCCACGCCGCTCCTCCGTCGCGAACACCAAAAACAGGAAATGCCCTAAAGATACAAGGGGCACTCTGCACAGCAGGAAAGCCGCCCCGAACAGCTGCAGAGAGCCAGCCAACGGCCAAAGCTCCCACCTTCATCAACCCACACCCGAATCCTAGCTCCCCAGGCAACGCCTCCAAGGAGGGGATGACGCCCATGGTGCCACCGCTGCCCAATCCAAGCCGGATTTTGGGTTTTCACCCAGGAGAGGACCGGAGGTGGCAAGAATAGGGACCACGACACCGCCTTCAGGAAGGATGCGTTGCCCGAAGGCGACGCCGCTGACGAGCTGAACCAGCCGGCCTAGGGTTTCCCCCGGTCCCAATCTGCACCACCATCCCCTGAAGCACCGGATCCAGCAGTAGCCGCCGGCATCAAGCGCAGAAGGGAAGGAGCGGGAACGAGGGAGCAGTAGGCCTCCAGATCTAGCGAGGACGAAGGCCCCCGAACTGCCGCCGCCAAGCGCCGACGCCCCACCACCCGGGCGGTCGAGGACGCCGGGCAGAGTCCCCGCGCACACCGTCCAGGGCGCGAACGGCGGCGCCGCACCAGCAGGGGCCGCCGCCCCGCGGATCCGGATCTCCCCGAAAGGGACGACGAAGGCCTCGCCGCCACCGTCACTGGTGGCCGCACGGGATTGCCCGACGTCCTCCTCGGGTAGCGGCGAGGAGGGGTGGAGGAGATGTTGGTGGCGGCGCTCGAAACCCTAGTCGCCGCCCGAGTCGCCCGAGCGGGCAACACGGGGGCCGAGGACGCCTGCCTGCCTATCTATCTATCGGTTAATAGTAGGTCCCCCCGGACTGGACTTAGAGATTAGCAATGTATTGATTTTATGTGACTTTCTTATTCATTGGGTGCACACAATGAATATCCGAAGGAGGCAACTATACTATTTTTTCTATTCAAAAATCATTTTAGTGCTCATATGCGTTTTCATTTCCCTCCAAACGGGTTGTGATACTTAGTTTGGAGCTAAATCCGGCAGATACCTGGTAGGGCATCCGAGCTAGGCGACTTGGCACGATGGTAACATGAGGTGAGATTTACCCTGGTCCAGGCTCTCTAGATGAGATAATACTCTACTCCATGCTTATGTTTTATTGTGTTGGAGTATATACAAAGTACAAGTGAAGTATCAAGGGATTGAATATGATCAACGACTAGCTCGACCCCTTGCTTATCTAACATACCAGTGGCCTATGGTTTACACAACTAGGTCAGCTATGTTAGTGGAGGCAGAGCCATCCATGGCTCCAGTATCTCCGGATTGTGTTTCAAGTCTTCCAGATTTTTTTTTTGAAAATGTCCAGTAATTGCTGGCTATTTCATTGATTCATAGCAGGGAGAACATGGTGAAGATAAAACATGGTTCGTGACGGTCATTGACCAATGAGAAAATGGAGAGAAAATTAAAAAGAGATGCCACTCATAACCTATAATCTCACGGAGGATCCCCGAAGGGGCTCTCAATACAGTTTGCTCCCGCAAGTCTCCATAGTTCCAACGCACTTTTCAAAACTCTTACAATGTCAGATGAAGATGCCACCTTGTTTTGGAACGTGCACCTGTTTCTCTCCTGCCAGATCTCCCAGCATACTGCAAGAAGCATGGTTTTGACTCCTTTTCGTTCCCTTGGCGCCGCCCTGTTGATGATATCTCTGACGATTGTCACTGGTTCTTTTTGGCGCCACTCATCCGTTGGCATGAAGGTGGAGCAGCCGCGCCATGACGCCACCTGTTGCCACACGCTCCAAGCCTTGGGACACTCCCAGATAATGTGCTTGCTTGTTTCAATGTTTCTGTGGCAGAGTTGGCAGAAGTAGCCATTTGGCCAGCCCCTTCGCTGAAGTCTGTCATTGGACCAGACTCGGTTTTGCAGCAGCAGCCAGCAAAACATCTTTATCTTCCCTGGAGCCCAAGCTTTCCAGATGATGCCTTCAAAAACTGAATTATGCCGACCCTGAAAATGCATCTTGTAAGCTGAGCTTGCTGTGTATTCTCCTTTCGCCTCCATGTTCCACCGAATTTGGTCCCTTTCTGCTCCATTTAGCAGGATGTTTGCCTCTCGAATCCTTCGGTGCAACTGCAGGAAGTCAGGGAGTATCTGGTTGATATCACCGTGTTCAAGGTCGTTGATCCATGCTTCATTTTGTAGAGCTTCTGAAATTGTCCTGTTTTTACGCCTAGAGTGTTTGAACAAGGCTGGGTAGCTTTGAGCAAGAGTTTCAGGGCCAAGCCATGTTGATTGCCAAAACGACGCCGTTCTGCCATCTCCAATGGTCACCGTTGTTGCTGCAGCAAACAGGGCTCTGTCCACGTCGTTGCATGGCGGTGGTGTGCCAACTCATGGTCTATCCGGGTCTTTCCAAGCAATCCATAGCCAGCGTAGCCGGAGTGCTCGACTGAAGCTTTGCAGGTCCAGGATTCCCAGCCCTCCCTTCTCAGTTGGCGCACAGACCGTTGGCCAATTTACCTTGCAGCTGGCCCCTGTTGCTTCCTCCTCCTGTTTCCAGAGGAAATGCCTCCTACACTTATCGATTTCTTTGCGCAGTTTTGTTGGAACCCGCAACACCGAGAGGGCAAAGGTGGGCATGGCGCTGAGCACACTGCGGACCAGCACTCTTCTGCTGCTCAGGGGGAGAAGGCGGCCTTTCCAACCTGCTAACCGAGCTCTGATCCGATCAGTGAGGAACTGTAGATGCACTAGTCTAAGCCTTGTCGTTGCTACCAGGAACCCTAAGTATCTAATGGGAAAAGGGTGACGGAACCCCCAAAACTCCCGAGAATCTCAGAGAGATCAATGTGTTCACATCGAATCGGTGTTGCAGTTGATTTGGCCGGGTTGATATGCAAACCAGTGGCGTTTTCAAACTCAATGAGGATCTCCATGATAGTTTGCACTTCATGTTGGTTCGGGTTTGCGAAGATTACTGCATCGTCCGCATAAAGACTAACTCTAAGTTTGACTTCACGGCCTGGTAGAGGAGCGATCAAATCGTGCTCTACCGCCGCTTTGAGTACTCTATGTAGCGGATCAATCCCTAGGATGAAAAGGAGCGGTGATAGGGGATCGCCCTGCCGCAGCCCTTTTTGGTGCACTATCTTCGGCCCTGGGACGCCATTGAGCAGAAAATTCGACGATGATGTGGAGAGAAGTAGGGCAATCCAGTCACGCCATCGTGCGCTAAAGCCTAACTGTTATAAGAGCTCAAGCAGATATTCCCAAGAGACATTGTCAAAAGCCTTGGAGATGTCTAATTTGAGTAGCAGGCCGGAGTTTTCTTTGCATGAAGTGACTTGACACGACTAGCTCGTAATCATTAGTAGGGAAACGCCTTATAGGATTTTACTAGTAGCGGCGTTACTACAAAACAAGACACGACTGTTAGTTTGACCAAATACCAATGGAGTCCATGAAAATAACGACCGCTTCTAGTTGTACATAACTAGCAGCGTTTGATGAGAAAACAAGCTGCTCATGTTTTTTTTTAATGGAGAAGGACCCCCGGCCTCTGCATCTGGACGATGTATACAGCCACTTTATTAATTATTCACACAAGACCATACAAAGTCATACAACAGTAAGACTGAAGCCACTGTCTAGGCAACAAAAGTGTCGCTACTCCTATCCAAGTGATGAAGGGATGCTGATAGTCTGGGCCTAGTACCAAACAAACCTCGCAGCCAAACCTACCATCTAAGACCTGAGGTCCCAACCAGGACGCCTGCCGGGTATGGGTCACCTACCAGTCCGGCGCACTTCTCAACCAGGACGCCTGCCGGGTCTGAGGCCGCCGCAGCCACCTGCCACCAATCCATCTTCAGAGCTGTACTGCTACATCTACCTTGCCTGGTCTAGCTGCCGTCGACGCCACCACGATGCCAGACCGCGTCACCCTCCTGCGCGAGTCCATCTCCGCGCATCGGACGCAGAGTCACCACAGCGCCATGCCGTCGAGACCCGCCACCATCAATGAGTGAAATGCCGCACCGCTCCACCAAAGAATCCGTCCTCTGGTCCTGCATCCAGCCGCTGCTCAGAAAACGATGCCCCCATGAGGGAAAACGACGCCAAAAGCACCGCCATCGTCCGATCCGAAAACTCCGGATCTAGGTTTTCACCCAGAGCAGCGCAAGCAAGTCGCCAGAAGCTGCAGAGGCGATGTCTTCAACAAGATAACAACGCGAAAACGCCGCCATCGCCCGCCATGACCCGAGTCATAGCACGGTTTTCACCGGCAGCCTCGTCTCCCCACTCTACGCCGGGACTGGATGCGAGAATCCACAATAGCCGACCACCTCCGGCGAAGAAGATGGCCACCACCTCCACGCCCAGGGCTAGAGCCCCCGACGTCCTCGTGTCGCGTGCCTAGTCCAGAGATCGCTTGCCGCGCCGGAACAAAGGATGCGCACGACGGCTCGAGGAACCACCATCCAGATCCGAAAGGGATCCAGATCGGACACCATAGCCGCCGACGTGATCGCTTCGTCGCCGCCGCCAGCACGACAACCCTGGTCGCCACCGGCCTGCGCCACCGCCCTTGAATCGGCCGGAGTAGGTCGCCGCCACCCAGATCCGATCGCCGGCCAAGGAAGATTGCCGCCGCCGCCGCTGTGGCCCGCAGGCTTAGCCTGCGATGCCCTCGGCGGCGGCGGTGGGAGGAGAGGGATGCCCGACGGGGAGGCCCCGGTGCGGCGCGGCGTCGCCGCACGGGGGGAGGAGGTCACGGGGGGAGGAGGTCCCACGCTAATCTCATGATGTACACAAAGGAAGGTATTCTGCCTAAAAACACCGGCAGCATATGAGGAAAGCGGACGCCGCAAGCTGGAAGTAAACTAGCAGCGTTCCACCCAGCGGGAACGGGACAAAACTAAAAGCAATCACCACACCAGCCGGATGCATATTTGGGTTCAAGAAACCAGCTGTGATTAGGCAAAGCAAACGTTGCTAACACACATACAATTATCAGCCCTTGGCCATTTGAATCACTGCTAATGGCTTCTCAAATACAAAAATAAGTGCTAGCTTGGCTAACAGAAGCAGTCGAGCCATGGACATATCTCATAACTTTTGCGTAACAAATTGAATTTTGAACCACATATTGTACTGATGACATGCATAATGGCACCACACAAAGTTTACTTTTTTTTTCAAATGGCAATTACAACAATCAGCATACAGTCTGTCCCGACATGCTGCTATGCTCCACACTACCAGCGTATTGGCATTGCCCGGACACTACTAAATTAACTTATATATTATCTTGTTCTAGTATAGCGAAATCATATCTCATATAAATCCCAAAATTGGAAACTTTGTTTGTGTGCATTACATGTATACAATATTTTTAGGTTAAAAAAAAACGCTGCATTGCCACCTCACAAATTGAACACTTCACCCTCTTCAAACCTACGAATCTCTCATGACATCGATAGATCGTTAGCATGTCTCATAACTTCTGTGTAACACGTTAAATTTGTAACCACATATTTTAGTGATCACATGCATGATTAGATCATGGAAATTCTTTTTTCAAACGGCAATTACAACAATTTGCAAATCTGATTAAAATCTTAAAGTTCAATTAGCAGCGTGGAAGGACTACTGACACACTTTTAAAGTCCAAACTAGCAGCATTTTACAGCGTACACACGCTACTAACGTAACTAATATAGTATGTCATTCTAGTATAGCAAACCCATACCTCAAATAAATTCCAAAATTGGAGATGCAACTTTGTTTTGTGTGCATTAGATGTATACAATATTTTTAGGTCACAAAAATAGCAACATTGCATTGTCACTTCGAACCTACGAATCCCCATGACATCGATAGGTCGTTAACATATCTCATAACTTTTGTGTAACACACTAAATTCGTAAACATAAATTCAAGTGATCACATGCCTGATTAGGTCATGCAAAAAATTCAAACGACAGTTACAACGAATTGTAAATTTGATTAAAATCTTAAAGTTTAGTTAGCAATGTGCAAGGGCTACTGGCACGCTTGTAAGGTCCAAACTAGCAGCGTTTACGATGTGCACACGCTGCTAATGTAACTAATATATTATGTTATTCTAGTATAGCAAACTCATATCTCATATAAATCCGAAAATTGGAGATGTAACTTTATTTTGTGTGCATTAGATGTATACAATATTTTTAGGTCACAAAAATAGCAACACTGCATTGCCACCACACAAATCAAACACCCCCCCTTCAAACCTACCATGACATCGATATGCCATTAGTATATCTCATAACTTTTGTGTAACACATTAAATTTGTAACCACATATTCTAGTGATCACATGCAGAATTAGATCATGCAACGTTTTTCTTTCAAATGACAATTATAAAAATTTGCAAATGTGATTAAAATCTTAAAGTTCAATTAGCGGCGTGCAAGGACTTATGACATGCTTCTAAGGTCCAAACTAGGAGCGTTTCACTGCGTGCACACGCTGCTAAAGTAACTAATATATTATGTTATTATAGTATAGCAAACTCATATCTCATATAAATCGCAGAACTGGAGATGCAACTTTGTGTTGTGTGCATTAGATGTATATAATAATTTTAGGTCACAAAAATAGCAACATTGCGTTGCCACCTCATAAATCAAACACTTCCCCCGTTCGAACCTACAAAATCTCCCGTGACATCGATAGGTCATTAACATATCTCATAACTTTTGTGTAACACATTAAATTTGTAACCACTTATTGTAGTGATCACATGCATGATTAGGTCATCCAAAGTTTATTTTTCAAACTGAAGCAAATATGCCCTAGAGGCAATAGTAAAAGTTGTTATTTTATATTTCCTTATATCATGATAAATGTTTACTATTCATGCTAGAATGGTTTTAACCGGAAACGTGATACATGTGTGAATACATAGACAAAACACCATGTCCCTACTATGCCTCTACTTGACTAACTCGTTGATCAAAGATGGCTAAGTTTCCTAGCCATGGACATGTGTTGTCATTTGATGAGCGGGATCACATCATTAGGAGAATGATGTGATGGACAAGACCCATCTGTTAGCTTAGCATAATGATCGTTCAGTTTTATTACTACTGCTTTCTTCATGTCAAATATATATTCCTCCGACTATGAGATTATGCAACTCCCGGACACCGGAGGAATGCCTTGTGTGCTATCAAACGTCACAACATAACTGGGTGATTATAAAGATGCTCTACAGGTATCTCTGAAGGTGTTTGTTGGGTTGGCATAGATCGAGATTAGGATTACTGAGTATCGGAGAGGTATCTCTGGGCCCTCTCGGGAATGCACATCATATGAAGCCTTGCAGGCAATGTGACTAATGAGTTAGTTACGAGATGATGCACTACGTAATGAGTAAAGAGACTTGCCGGTAACGAGATTGAACTAGGTATGGAGATACCGATGATTGAATCTCGGGCAAGTAACATACCGATGACAAAGGGAATAACATATGTTGACATTGCGGTTCGACCGATAAAGATCTGTCACGACCGGTTTTCCGGGTATTGATTACCCAGAAAATGGCCCTTGTGCTCACCAGCCCCAGGATTACTGTTAGCTGATGAGGCACCAACTTGATACAGAAATTCCAAGCAAAATACAAAATATGTAGTACAAGACCATTCTGGCCTATGAGCACAACAAATGGTTTCTAGTGGTTAATGGCGGAAGCGGTTTGTGAACCATCAGTGTCTATGGGACTCCATTTCCCACAGGAATAGCTGACCAGGTTAACTCCTATCTTCGCGAGGCTGCTATCACCATTGCTTAGGTTCCGGGGCTGTCATCGCAACGCTCCTCTCCATGCAAGAAATCTGGCCAAGACAATAGCCAGGGACAAGCCAGTGAGTATTTTGAATGTACTCGCAAACATTATGAACACGGGTATAATATAAATGATAATCATGCCCTGAAATATACTATAATCACATCGTCAGTCATAAAATAAAATCTCTGATGCATGCAAGCAGGTTATTTATATGCAACATGAATATGCAATAATGGAGTGGAAATAAAATGCCACAGTCGGGCGTCTGTGCGACACCACATAAAGGGCTTATAAAGTATATAATAACAAGCATGCCACAGTCGGGCGTCTCAGCGACACCACATAAAGGGCTTATAAAGTAAATAATTAACAAGCATGCCACAGTCGGGCATCTGAGCGACACCACATAAAGGGCTTATAAAGTAAATAGTCACAGTGAATACCCAGGAGGTAGAACCGTCCCAGGGATAATCAATAATTCAAATATAAGGGGTTAGTCCATAATAATAATCATCATAATCATCACAAGTCACAAATCATGATCCAAGTTCTGGTTTAGTAGTTCCTCCTCCGAAGACCGACACTAAGACCGACACTTGACCCGACCCAGACTGTAGTCCTTAACCATGGACACGGCTATTCGAATAGATATTATCTCTGCAGAGGGTGTACTCTTTACCCACTAGTAATGGATTCCTTTAGTCCATCGGGACTAATTCGGTCTACGGTCTTTTAATTGAAAACACACCTGACTTGCACACACCAGCTTAACTTACCGGTGTCTGGAATCACCCACGACACCTGTCAAGCAAAACTCTAAGTGTGGAGGCTACAACCTCGCGTAGCATGAGATCAAATTTATGACGCGCGCTCTAAGGGGTGCCCCCTCTCGGTCCCAACCGGAAACACCCATGCCCCCGGACCAGGTGGCCTGCCTACCGGATGCAGCCGGTATCTTCCACCATGGCCTCTCTGTACAGTGTGTGCCAAGAAAGGGGTTGACAACTTACTGAACCACACTCTACCTGCGGCAGAGCAAGTGGTAGTATGAAAACAAGCAAGGGGGTTGCTGGAACAAGACTCGATCTACGGTCGACTCAGGAGGTTTATAAATTCCCTGCATGATATGTGTAACAAAAATATTTCATCCAACAGAATCACCACTCATTATACCTTACTATGCCATACCGGGCATAACCGTCCTGACGGGGACCGGTGACAAGCTCACGCCTACCCAAGGCAGAGGCTTTCCCGGATTCTTTTCGGGCATGCATGCAAGGCACATGAGGATGATTGCCATCACAAACATATTCATGTCCAACAGCAAGGAAATCACTAATATGCAATTCAAGCAAATGATCGCGTCACCACATAAAATAACGTGCTCTCCGTATTAGGGCGGTGTTATAATCGTGTCAACCAACACACAGAAATATTATGCCAGGGTTCAGAATGCTTGCCTTCAAGTTGTGTAGAGGCAGGGTGCATCCTAAAACTTTTGAAAGTTTTCTTCTCTCTCTCCAAAATCCTATTTTAGATAAATTTGAATTAACACACATTTTCAAAACAGCACAAAAAAGTTGTTTGAATTTTTTTGAAATAAATATGAAAATAAACTAGACAATAATTGGGAAACAACATAAAAAGAATCAAGTCATTTGGAGTTATATTTAAAAAGTTATAGCCAGTCAAAGATTTGGTCAAAATCTGTTTTTAAAATAAAACAGAAAAGAAAACGTTTCAAAAGGAAAATACGCTTTCGAAGTGGGGAAGACATACTGGGGGTTTTGCGCTTCCACTTAAAACGAGTGGAGGCAGGCTGGGTCACTAACAGTGGGTCCTGGGGGCCCACTGGTCAGGTTTGACGAGTCGACCCTCCCTTCTCTTCCTTCGCCCGAGAGGGGGCGGGACTCCGGCGAAGCTCGCCGGCGAACGGCGGCACCGTTTGAGAAACAGGGGTCACCCGCGGGCTCAGGGGGTCGAGGCGGTCCCTCCGGTGGTCGTTACAGTCCCTTGGGTGGATGGAGCTACCGGTGGTGAGCTCCGCAGCGGACGGTGGCCGTCGGGCAGAGTGGGTTTTCGCCTGCGGCGAGTCCTGATCAAAATTGAGTAGGGGGATGGGCTCACGAGAGGGAGAGGGAGCTCCTGGTGAAGAGAGTGGAGAGGTGTGACGTCCGGATACTTAGGCTACAGTAATCTCACGATAATGATGCCACGTCATCATGGTTACTATTTTTAATCTTGCGGTGTGTCACGTCCCTCTCGAATTCTAACTTAAAATAAAGTTAAACGATAAAAGTTTTCTAAAGTCAAATCTAAAATGTTCAAAGTGTAGCAAATAAATCGTATATGATCAGGGTGGTGAACCCAAAATTTTATAAAATGCTTAGATGCACTAAATGATAGAAACAATAGCTAAATTATTTATTTAATCGTCACTTAAATGATTAAATTATTGAAAACTACTTTTAATAAATAAAAGGATAATTGTGGCAGTAATATAATTACTACCACAAATTTAGGTGCTAGAATTATATTTCATAAACAAAAATAGTGTGAATCAAAACCGTAAAAGAAAAATGTTATAAACAGTTAAACAAAAAATAAAAAAATAAAAAAAAGAAATAGAAGATCCCCCCCACCCCC
>NC_057813.1:397898249-397902088 GCF_018294505.1 Triticum aestivum
TTAGCAGCAGTAGCGAAGGAATCGCTCCATCGGGTTCAGTTAACAGCCATCGATCAATCACTCGGGTTCAATAACGCGTAGCCTGCAGTGCAATCGCTCGGGTTCAGTTAGAGCCCAACGCCTCGCTCGGCTTCAGTTAGAGCCAACGCCTCGCACACACGCGTGTACATACGAGAGAAACGCGCATCTCTCCGCCCCCGACCTCCCACCATAACCGGCAACTCCCCGAAATTTTCCTCCCCCTCGCTTCTACCACGGTTTTTTCCGTCATGGACGGCCCAAAGAATGTCATGTAGCTGCGTCTCCAGCCTGCCCAGGACGAAAAGCCCATTTTCTGTCATGGTTTTTTGTCATAGAAGTAGGAGCCCACCACATCTATGATGATACCGGCTTTTGTCACAATTATCGTCATAGAAGTGTCATATGTATGACAGAAAAAAATCATTCCGCCCAAAATGTCACGGATGTGTCTTTTTTTGTAGTGCTACTCTCCCGTGCCCAAAGTAATGTCATATTTAACGGTTGTCATAGTTAATCCTAATGCCCACACTAATATCTATCAATGCCACTGCTTTAGAAATTGCTACTGTCCTTATAGGATTGCCATTCAGATAAGGAACATGCTTCTTTTCATTTGATGCATGTTTCATCACTTGTTAGTCACCCTCCTTTCCACCTTTTTTGTGCAAACAGAGATATACATTTCACGCTCGATCTTAGTTGAACTGCACAAATGATATCCAAATTATAGTTGAGCATTCTAGGAGCTTCACAACCAACCTTGATGTTGCTCAATTTTATTGCAACTAATGAAGAAGAAGCTTTGTGGGTTTCGTTTTCTGATGGAAATGGAACCGGGGCTGGAGCCCTTTTCTTAAAAAAAATTGAAGAAGAAGCTGCTAGCTCACTGGACATTGCTTCATTTTAGGTGAATTGCACCAAAAGGTCCCATGAATTGAATCATCCATGTTGGTGACTGAAAGAGCCAGCTTCAGCATCCCAGTCTAAGCACCCCCGGCCTCCATCCTTGCGATGCATGGTACACCTCGTTTGCCACCTGCTCGACCCTAGTGTCACTGATAAAATGAAGTAATAATACAGTTAAAATAGAGTGAGTGTCATCTCTATCATTTCATTTCCAATGTAGATAAAGAAAGTGCTTCTCTTTGTTAAAGTATGTTTCATCAACTAGTCCCATTGTTAATGTTTAAGCGTTTCTGCAAACTGGGGTGCTTAATTTTAGTTGATATGTACAAAAATAGAGATTTGAGTGTCCCAAGGCGCCTCCTTGTACTACTGATGTACACTGATGTTCATCATTGGCAGAAGGTGTATCTGGGAGACTTGGGACGATGTCCAGTATGAGGCGTAACGTATGAGGCGTCGCAGGGCCCATCTCGCCCTCGCAGCATGGCATACTATGATACTATCGCAATATTTTCTTCTATTTATTTTGTGTGTTTCATCAACTAGTGACACTATAATCTAATCATGCTTTTTCATTATCTGTGCAAACAGGGTTATTCAGCTGCATTTTGGTGGAACTGCACATATGTACGTATGGAACTGGCATATATGCAGAGTGCAAGGTGTGCCAAGTAAAAATTACTGACACCAACCATGCTGCATGCACGCATTGGCATCCACCACCACCAGTGGGATGTGTGGCGCTCTCTGTGGAGGGATCTTTCTTGGCAGCAAATCCTCTAACCAAATACTAGTAGCGTATATTGGCAGTTTTCTAGGGAGTACTCTTTTCTGAAAGAAGCACCAATCTATTTTTCTTTATTTGTACATTGTGTCACAACTTTGACCCAAAGGTCCAGAGCTATTTTAGGGTGATTGGCGTAGTACTCGGAGACTGATTGTAAGCATGATATTCATTAGCTGTCACACTGATTGTAAGTATGAGCAGGTGGAAGATTAGGTTAGTGCGAAGCTTACCTAAAACCCTACCGCCGCCATTGAAACGAGGCGAGCATTGAGGGAACCGTGGAGAACGGCAGGGAAGCGACGTTGCGCCATCCGGCCTCCTCTTGCGGTGGGAGAACGAATACTCATGTGGCTCCGGCTGGCTCTGCACCCTCACGAATGGCACACCATACTCGATCGATTCGTTATCCTCTGGGTGCTCGACCTTCGACCTGTACGCCCACCACCTCCGCCTAATTGTCGCCTCGGGCGAATCTGTCTGCTCCATCACCCATAGGAGATACTCGATGAACTCGGAGGACTGCGGCGTGACTACCACCGAGGAGTACATGTACATCGCCGCCCTCATCGCCGTCGTCTCGCTCTTTCACATACATTGCCACATGGCCCACACCGTCCTCGAAATCTCCCACTCATTGTCAAACCAATTAAGGATCTCCTTCAACCTGGCTAACTTTGCCTGGTCACCGCCGGCGATCTGCCTGATTCGCTGTTGTATCCTCTCCATAGATGTCGTTCTGAGTGGTCCGGTGCTAGCTTTGGAAGATGGGAGGAGAGACGATGGTCTTGCAATAGAGAAGAGGGAGAGGAGAGGAGGTGGTTTTGGAATGGAGATGATGGAGAGGAGAGGAGGTGGTTTTGCAATGGAGAGAAGATCAGAAGAGGGAGAGGCGAGACGGTGGTTTGTTAATGGAGATGATGGAGAGGAGAGGAAGTGGTTTTGGAATGGAGATGATGGAGAGGAGAGGAGGTGGTTTTGCAATGGAGAAGATCATAAGAGGGAGAGGCGAGACGGTGGTTTTGGAATGGAGATGATGGAGAGGAGAGGAGGTGGTTTTGCAATGGAAAAGAGGGAGAGGAGCGTGCGGCAGCGATTTAGGATTGGGCGAGAGGGCTGGCACGCTATGACTGGATCAAAATCAAAATCAATTTACCCTTCAATTAAGAAAGCAACCCCACATTAACTAGTCTCCCTTTTATTCTGGGTCATAATTAACCATGATTTTCGCACATAAAATATATGTTATACGTTGCAAAAATAATATAATTTGAAAGTACATTCAGATACGAACCAAATGATACAATTTTTGGTGACATACATTCACATTTTGCTTGTCACATACAGTACGTGGTCAAACTTTGACCCAAAATACGCAAAACAACAAAAAATACTTCCAAGACCAGCGCCGCTCTTCCGCTCTTCTCCTCTTAAACCACCGCCGCTCCTCTCCTATTCCAATCTAAATCCAGTGTTGCTCCTCTCCTCTTCCATTTGAAAACCACCGCCCCTCCTCTCCTATTCCAATCCAAAACCAGCGTCACTGCTCTCCCGTTCTAATCCAAAACCAGCGCTGCTCCTCTCCTCTTCCATTCAAAAACCACCACTGGCGAGTGAAGGTGCTGTGGAGAAGTAGATCGATGGAGGAGTACAACCGATACGTGAGGATCGCAGACGGTGACCCTGTGAAGCTAGCTAGGATGTTGGAGATACAGTCTTGGTTTGACAACAAGGACCAACTAGCGGCGACGGCGACATCCTTGGCCAAATATCTACAACAGAGCAAAAAGGCGGCGATACTCCCGGAGGGAATCGCGCCAGAGTACATAGAGCTGCTCCTCTGGGCCATGGAGCAAACAGATTCACCAAATCCGATTGTGAGTGAGCGGTGGTGGGAGTATCGATCCCAGATGGAGCATCCGCCAGAGATTGAAGGATCAAGCATCTACAGGGTGCTGTTTGTGAGGGTGTCCTGCCAGAGCGAGCCGGTGGAGTCTTTGTCGACTGAACCCAACTGCAAGGGGAGAAAAGCAGTTGGCCCGATGACGCTTCCCCGCCATCGTCTCCCTCGTTGTTCACATCATCTAACGGGGCGGATGTCTGCCGCCGAGGAATAGGAGGGGGCTGC
>NC_057813.1:397902230-397905621 GCF_018294505.1 Triticum aestivum
GGCAGGTTGTGAATTGTCAGGAGGAGCTTAGGGTTGTCAGTATTTTCAGGTTGTGAATTGTGTTTTGTGTTGTGTATTTTGAGAGTACTTTCAGATATGAATGTCTTTTGAATTTCAGATTTGCAGTATTGAGCATATGAAGAATTTTATGAATTCTATAGATCTATTTTTAGCACTTAAAAAATGTAGTTTCATAGGAGTATAAAAGTGCAGACGAGAAGAAACTGCAAGTTTCAGTTTCAGATAAGAAACTGCAAGTTCAGTATCAGATAAGAAACTGCAACTTTCAGAGGCAGAGCATTTATATTAACACGGCCTTTTCAAACAGGGTTAACATCATGTTGGAAGTTTTATTCATGGTCGAAAATGGAACTACCAGCCAGTTAACATCATGCTGATCAACATTCATGCATAGCACATCTTCATATGATGCACAGTCAAAATGCCCACGCAATGTCGAGTGTGCGAAACACAGAGAAAACGAGGGACAAAGTTTTGGCAAGTGTTGGACGTGGTTTTGGGCTGCCCCGTAAAGGCTTTCATTTTTAACATGCACAGCCCACGACCTCGGATGGGAGGGCCTGTTTATATTTTCTTAGGGCCGTCATGTATCGACTGGCCTATGGACCTCCCATCCCAGGTTTTATTTTGGGCAGCCCAATTTATGTATCTTTTTGAAGAAAACGCAGAGGTCTGTTCTATTTTTCTATATAAGAATAGGAACGCCAGGTACAACTTATGTTTCCCTTCTAACTATATTATATATATTTAAATTATTTTATATGTTATTATATATTATTTTTATTGTCATCATATATTTAGCAGATACTTACATATGTAAGAAAACAATATCCCACATCTTATTAACTTATAAAAATAATTTCTTAACAAATAAAATCCTGGATTGTTTTGGCACGAAAATCCTAGTGATTGTGTACAAAAACTTGGTAAGATTTAAGGACGAATGTAATAATATCACTTATTATTTAAATATATTTATAACAAAATGCTCAGCCCTTTTTTATTTTTTTGATAACATTGCTGGCCCAACCCAACATTATAATTAGAATCAGCCCAACAAAATCGTATATCTAGATAAAGTGCAAATGGCCTGTAATTTTTTAGGAAATAAAATAAATGGGCCGCATGGACACTACATTAATTGTTCACCCAGCCCAGCTAATGGCTGTAATTCAAAAAAAAAGATCAAATTGACTGTAAATTCTACCGCGCAAAAAATAGACTGTAAATTCTGAAAAAATGGGTTGAATACGTGCCACATTTTTGGAGGCTGAAATGTGGGCCAGTAGGTCGAAGCTAATGCATGTCGTTGTCAATTTAGTCAACAAATGATTCTGACATGTTAGCCGTTGGATTTACATCCAACAACCGGCATCCATCTTCAATCTCTCGTCTTCTTCCTCCAGCGCCGCCAGGACCACCTCCCGCCTCCTGCTGCTAGCAGCTCTGCTTAGCACGCTTCACTATGAAGCGCTACTCCACTGTTGGCCAGGCCATCCCTCCACCCCTCCACACCTCCTGTTCTTCTCCACTGACTGCCGAACCACACCGCACTAGAACCAGTTAACCCTCATACACCTCTCTGTCGGTGACTCTACTCCCGCGTCTTCTCATCTCCGGCTCGTTGCTGTCCGGGGCCTCGCCGTCGTCCACCACCTTGGATGCGCTCGGCACGGCGTGGTCAACGTGGTCAACGAACGACACCATCGGAAGTAGATTGTCCGTGGAGAGCCTGACAGCTGGGTCCACAGCCGCACACAAGGAAATGCCTCCTTATTACGCGCAAAATAATGATTCCTCCACCTGACATCTGGGACCCACCAGAAGGGCCTCTCTATTTCGCGAAAAAAACATGCCCCCCGCTGACTTGTCGGACCCACCAGCTATCTTTGCACGCAAGGAAGTGCCTCCTTATTACGCACAAAAAAATGAATACTCCCCCTGCCAGCTGGAACCCAGCATACTGGGAGGCTGACTTGTGGGCCTACTAAGTTGACGGGGACGGAGGGCTTTGTCAACTTAGTCAATATGAACAATTCTAGCTCCTGTTACCGTACGATGTTCATCCAACGGTTGTAGTGCTTCTTCAACCTCTGGTCTTCTTGCTCTAGCCGCCCGAACCAACGCCGGTCGTGCCGCGTGCTCCTGCCTCCCGTGGCCGGCTGTGATGCCGCGGAGGCCTCACCGCCCCCTACTACTCCCACCGCTGGCCAGGCCATCCCTCTACTCACCCACACCCCCTGTTATTCTGCGGTGACAGCAGCCTCACACCGCAGCCGAACCAGTGAACCCGCGTACTCCTCTTCGCGTGGGCATCCACTGCTGCATCTTCCCCGGCTCCGAGTCGTCCCCTTCCTAGGCCTCGCCGTCGTCCACCGCCGTGGTGCTCTCAGTGCGGCGTGGTCAACGTGGTCAAGGAACGACTTCCATCGGGCGTGGACTGTACGTGGAGAGGTTGACAGCTGGGTCCATGGCCGCAGCAAGGAAGTGCCTCCTTATTACGCAGAAAATAATGATTCCTCCACCTGACAGCGGGGACCCACCGGACGGGCCACCGTATTTCACAAAAAAAAGTTCCCCCCTGACTGCTGGGACCCACCAGCTACATCTTCGCACGCAAGGAAGTGCGTCCAGGCAAAAAAAAACGATTCGCCCCCCTGACTGCTGGGACCCACCAGCTACATCTTCGCACGCAAAGGAAGTGCGTCCAGAGAAAAAAATGATTCGCCCCTCTGACTGCTGGGACCCACCAGCTACATTTTCGCACGCAAGGAACTGCGTGACAGTCGGGACCCACCTGGAAGAAGCGTACGTAGCATTGTCATTCTGGTCGCGAACGTGTACGTACATATATACTGGTCGATGTAGAGGCATGCACATGTCGTAGTAGAGGCGTGTACGTGTCGTAGTAGAGGCGCACACGTAGCATGTACACGTACGTACAACGGCTAGGGTGCAAGAAAGAAAATACGGCCACGTACGTACATACGGGCGGGGTCTCTAACGCCTACTCGCGCATACGTACATGGTTGGGTCGGAACAAGAAACAGAGTCGTCCTCGTGTTCATGGGGAGGCAACGGAATGCGTCGTGTTCATCGGGAGGCAACGGAACGCGTGGGAGCCAACCGGCTTGGACAGAACAGGCTATGAAACGAGGCCTGGCGTACCGCAGAGCGGAGGAAATGGCCTTGTGTTCGACCGGCCACGTTCGGAATGGGGTCCTGTTGATCGGGAGGGGTGTGGCGTACCTCAAAATGGAGGAAACAGACCTCCTATGGTCGAAACGGGGGTCCTGTTGATCGGGAGAGGTGTGGCGTACCGCAAAACGGACGAAACGGACCTCCTACGGTCGAAACGGGGGTCCTGTTG
>NC_057813.1:397906426-397913085 GCF_018294505.1 Triticum aestivum
GTTTTTTCCATCATGGACGGCCCAAAGAATGTCATGCAGCTGCGTCTCCGGCCCGCCTAGGACGAAAAGCCCATTTGATGTCATGATTTTTTGTCATAGAAGTAGGAGCCCACCACATCTATGATGATACCGGGTTTTGTCACAATTATCATCATAGAAGTGTTATATGTATGACAGAAAAAAATTCGTTCGGCCCAAAATGTCACGGATGTGTCTTTTTTTTGTAGTGACACATCTGCTTGTGTGAAATCACTCAGTTCAAAGAGACTGAAGGAAAAACCAGTGCAAAGTGTGAAGCTACAAAACAGACAAAATGGTCGAGTGATCACCTCCCATGATGGTCGTTTCTTGTTGGGCAGTCTTCAGATTCTTCTTCGCAAGTTCGAGGTCAAGTTCAATGCTGATATGCTTCTTCTTTAACTCAGTGAGCCGAGCTCCAAGATCACAAGACCTCTGTAGCCAGAAAGGTAGACATGCCAGTCGACAGATACAAGCAACAGTGAAGGAAAAGAATTACTCTAAGACTACTGCCGAATCAAATATTCAACAGTAGTCTCGGGGACTACACCCATTGGGTGCACTTAGCGTGCCCCCACTGGATCAGATCAATACTCGGCATGAGCTAAAAAAAAGGAGAGAGATACATCATTAGACCTCAGTCGACTGCCAGCAGTCGACCGTGGTCTCTGGGACTACACCCAGTGGATGCACTCGACGTGCCCCCACTGATTCGAAAAGCACAGAATTGAAGATTTCCTGAGTTCTAAACGAAGGAACACCCAGTGGGTGATCAGATATAAAGCAACATTCAAAAGTTCAGTCGGAATTTTGCTGACCTGAACATTGGTCTGAAGGGCAGTGCTGGCGTTGTAAGCTATCTGACTGGCTTCGTGCATCACTTTCACCTACTCCATGACAAGATTCGCCTGGCGAAGAGATTCCCTAGCGGCACCCGGCGAGTCGTCTGGAGTTTGTTATGTAGCAAAGAGGGATGGATCCAAAGGGGTCGAAGTAGCTGCCGGGTCGGATGAGTGGAGTTGCACCAGTGCAGCAGGTGTCTATGCAGTCGACCCCGACGGACGATCAGTCGTCAACGGGTTAGCGAATGTGACATTGGTCCGAACTATCGCCTCAGGCGCCGGTGTCGACTGAGGGACTTGGACTTCAAGCTTCCTCCTACTTGAGCCTCCACTCTTCTTCTTCCTCTCCTGTAGAGGCACTTCTTCTTCATCGTCATCAGGAAGCACAACGATATCTTGCAGAGCTACATAAGAAGAGAAGTATCAATTTCAGTCAATCGACAACCCACTCAACTAAACAGAACTTGGTTGAACGAACTTACCAGCTCGTGAGGTGGCCTCTTCGTCTCCTGGTGCCTTGTTGATGTCCATATCAGTGGCAACAGAGGTGGGGCTGGAAGGACACAAGAATTGGTCGGTCAGATCAAGAAAACCTTCAGTCGACCTACGGAAACACAAACAAGATACCTACCCTGAGGCAACGGGGACGTCCATCTTGATTCGCGGCAATATCTTTCGGGCCTTGGGAGGAGCAACTTTAGGCTGCTTGGCCACCTTCTCTGTCGGCTCCGGAGTCGACGTCTGAGTGCGCTTCTGAGTATTGGCACTCGGACCAACGCTTTTTCCGCGCCAACCTGCCGGATCGTGCTACTATTTGGACCGACGTTCGGAGCGCGGCGGCGAGTCGACTTCCTCCTCCTCGTCCGACTCCTCGCTCTCCTCCTCTTCATCTTCTCCCTGAGAATCCCACTCACCACTCTCTTCCGCTCTGTCCTCCCCCTCCTGGGCCTGTTCCAAAGCTTGTTCACCATTGGGCATCGAATGCATCTCAGTGAACACCTGTAGAACAAATTGGTCGAACGAGAGTCGGTGAATGTCAAGTGCAGTCGGTGCATGAATGAGAAGCAGTCGGAACAAAAAGCATACCTTGTCGGGTGGGTTTACGCTGCCAAAGGGAACAACTCGCCTAGATCCTATAGGATTGTCCTGGTTGCCTGTGATGCTCCTCGGCCACAAAGCTACTGTTTCAGATGACACTTCTTCTTGATGGACCCGAGCGGTGTCGTCCGGTCCGGAATACAACCACATCGGGTGATCGCGGGCCTGGAGAGGCTGGATGCGTCGACTCAGGAACACCTCCAACAAATCCAGACCCGTAACGCCATCATTGATAAGTTGGACCACCCAATCCACCAACATCCTCATCTCCATGGTCTCGTCAGCAGTCACTTTCAATGGAGCAGGGGTCTGAACACAATCAAACGAGAAGTGGGGAAGGCCGGTCGACTGACCTGGAGCCGCAACATCCTGGCAATAGAACCAGGTCGACTGCCAGCCTCTAACGGAGTCAGGAAGAGTCATGGCAGGAAAGGCACTCCTATTCCTCTTTTGGATACCTAAACCCCCACACATCTGGATGACATGGGTTTTCGAGTCACTCGACTTCGCCTTTTTTACCGATTGGGAACGAATGGAGAAGATGTGTTTGAAAAGGCCCCAGTGCGGTCGACACCCCAAGAAGTTCTCGCACATCGACACGAACGCAGCTAAATACGTGATGGTGTTGGGGGAGAAATGGTGGAGTTGAGCCCCGAAAAATTTCAGGAACCCCCGGAAGAAAGGATGCGGGGGAAGCGAAAAACCACGGTCGACGTGGGTGGCGAGCAGAACGCACTCACCCGGTCGAGGTTGGGGACTCATCTCCCCCTTCGGCAGCCTCGCCGCTCCCTTGCCGATTAACCCCAACTCCGCCAGCTCGTCCAGGTCCGCCTGCCGAATCGAAGATCGGATCCAATCGCCCTAGATCCAGCCCGGTGGCAGCCCCGTACGCGACGACGACCCGCGTTGCTGTTTCTTGCCCTTCGCCACCTCCTTCCTCTTCTTTGTGCGCTCTAGCGCCTCCGTCTTGTCCTTCACCATGGCGACGGGGCAGCAGCGTCAGAGCGGAAGAGTAAGGCGCGGTGGCGAAGCGAAGAGAGAAGAAGGAAGAGAAGATGTGCGTAGTGCGGACGCCTCGGTCCGGTCACCTTATAAGGGATTGTTTCCGAGTGACTGAAGCGTGGGACCAGGCGATCCCGTCAAATCCCGCAACAGTCGCACACAGCGTACGTGGCGAAAAAGGTGGCGCGGGAATCGAGGAATCACTGTTTATCCGCTCCACCCACTTCGGCGCTCCTGTCCGGCGCGCTTCCCCGAAATTTCGTATCCCACGAAATCCGGCATACACTGCAGATCCTCGTGCCCAAGATCCCGCGCTCCAACACAACACTCGACACATGAGATCACCAGTTCACTCAATAGTCCACTGAATGGATCAAGGCGACTGAGTCGACACCAAAATACCGACGCAGGCGTTCAGACTTGCAGAAAGCACTCGCGAGGTCCCGAAGCTCGGAACAGGTTCAATTTCAGTCTACTTTGCACATGCACCTTAATCCATTCGAGGGCTACTGATGGGGATACAAACCTAGGGTAGGGTCATAGGCCTGACCTACACGTCCTACCCAAGGTCACTACCCCAGAAGATAAAAAGACCAAGGACCCACTCGACGACCTGATCACTCGACCGTCATCCCCCACCGTCACTCGACCATATGAGGGGTCACTCGACTATATCGAAGACCAGGATTCGGAAGAACACACAACGGTCGGGCATTCACTCCTTAGTCTTCATGAGCATTAAGAGTATTTAAGACTGTCATTACCAGTAACGCCCTTCCTTTATGTACATTAAGCCCCTTGTAATGGACGTGGACTGGGGTCCTGGCGCACTCTATATAAGCCACCCCCCTCCTCTGGGACAAGGGGTCGCACCCCCTATAATACAACACACATAATCCAATCGACCGCCTCCGGGCACCAAGACGTAGGGCTGTTACTTCCTCCGAGAAGGGCCTGAACTCGTAAATCTCTGTGTGTACACCTTCGCCATAGCTGAGATCTTGCCTCTCCATTCCTACCCCCCTTTCTACTGTCAGACTTAGAACCACGACAGGGGATGCCCAGGGCACCCCAAGGTAACATTCAAAGACAACCAAGAGCCTAAGCTTGGGGATGCCCCGGATGGCATCCCCTCTTTCGTCTTCGTTCATCGGTAACTTTACTTGGAGCTATATTTTTATTCACCACATGATATGTGTTTTGCTTGGATCATCATTTTATTTTGTTAGTATTTGCTTTCTGTTATTTAGAATAATGTTTTGCATATTTATTTTCAATAAAAATGTCAAGGATAGCCTTTACCATGCTTATTTTGCTAGTATACATGTTGTTGTTTGAAAACAGAAAGTTTACCGCTGTTGCAAAAATTCCCTAGAAAAATCAGAGAATGATATAATGTTGAAACTTTTTGCATAATGAGCGCTGGTAAATCTTCTACAGCTACGTATTTTTCTCATAATTTTTGGAGTTGGGGAAGTATGCTGAATCTTGCATTCTTTACAGACTATACTGTTTGGGCAGATTGCTGTTATGGTTGCATTGTTTGCATATGTTTGCTTGTTAAATGATTCTATTTGAGGATAGGAGTATTAAATATGCAGAGGCATTTAGTATGCAATGTTTAATAATAATTTTAGTGATTTTTTACAGTAGAAAATGATAAGGTTTTGCATTGGTCTATACTAACTTATCTCACGAGTTCTTGTTGAGTTTGGTGTGGATGAAGCTTTTGATAAAAAGAGAAACTGTAGCGACCAGACCTCAAATAGTCTGATCTCTGTGCATCAGTGTCATCCCTGGATCGGTAATGCTGACATGCACAGTATTTGAAGGATTTATAACAGAGTAGCAATCACACACTTATTACATCGAATGTCTCACAAGAGAACTTATTACAATAAATAAGGCTTAAGGCCATATAATAACGATAACAGCGGAAGTCTTGGAAGATAAGCGAGTCCATCAACTCCAACGGCATCACTGAGTATAAGACCATGACCTAAGGCACCTTACTCGTTGTCTGATAAGTCTGCAACATGAACGTTGCAGCCCGAAAACGGGTCAGCACATGGAATATGCTGGCAATGTAACACATAGAGAGTAATGAACAGAAATAATGCTACACTACATGCATATATGACTGGTGGAAAGCTCTATGGTTACAGTTTTTTTGCATAAAGCCAATTTTTCACTACAACAAAGGAATAAAATTTTATTTAACTATCATGGTGGTTGTTAAACATTGAGAAGGTTCACCCAACTCAATCCCAATTAAGCATCATCATTAAAACTCAACAAATTAAATTAAAGTAACATGATGAGATTCACATGATAATCCAAGAACTAGATACTCAAGATGTCCATAACCGGGGACACGGCTAACCATGATTAGTTTATACACTCTGCAGAGGTTTGCGCACTTTTCCTCGCAAGACTCGATCTCCTCCATTGGAGTTCTCGCACTACATGGTGTTTGAGAAACGGATGACTGAGGCATAGTTTTCAGAAGCGTTTGCACCTTGCGATGGGTAGGCAGTTACACCTACTTTCCCCTACATCTGCTAGTCTACCACTGTAAGAGTTCACATGACTTAATCAACTATACTAGAGCCCATAGTAGTTTGCGGCTGCACACGGAAGTTTCTAGCATGAATAATATCATGATCCCTTTGAGCCTGGGTGGCGGTCCATAGGAGAATCACACGGTACCCCGGGATTTCCAAAAATTCAGGCAACACTGGTTTCCCCAGGTGCCTCAATCCACCCAGATGTGTATTAAAGTTGCCACCTTAAGTTGAACCATTAATTAACAATACTCACATCTGTCATGGATACACTACCCAATCCACGTTTACTAGCATAGCATAGCGATATAAGCAAATGTAGAAGTAACTCCCAAAGGTTTGATAATAAACAGGTAATAGGCACTACCTCATCTACTTCCCAAACCCACATATTAAACAGATCCTAACCATGCAATTGTTTGAGGGTTGAGACTAATGCATAAAAACTGGGTATGAAAGGGATATGATCAAAGTGTTACTTGCCTTGCTGATGATCCGTGAAACCTAGAGACTCGTAGTAGCAAGCGGCGCACTCCGGGTTCTCTATCGCAAACAAAAAAGCATACAATAAGCACTCATCTAATGCATGGGTAATACTCAAATAAGAGATCCAACCATAAAGTTCAACTTAAGAACTCCAGTTTGCAAAAAGAATCAAATCAAACGAAGCAACGAAAGTCAAACGGCGAAAGAAACAAGCTTTATTTACTAATCTAGACCTAAGTCAAATTATAGTAGAAAAAACTTGTTTGAGTTGGTTAAATGGAAAGAGGGTTTCGAGACGAAACTCTAGGCGCTCGAATCACCTGATTCCGATAACCGAGCGAAAAGTTATACTACAACGAAAATCGGTCAGAAATCGCGATCGGAAATAATCGCAGAAAAATCCGAGAAAAAGAAAAATGGACGAACAGGCTAACGAACAAACGTTCGCTGTCTGCGGCTAAACGACGAAAACCGTTCGTTAAAACAAACATACAGACGAACATCCGCAAAATAACTAAACCGAGAAAGACCAACGAACCGATCTAAAAAACGGATCTAGGGTTTTAAAAAAACCCGAACGATTTTATAAAAAAACGGCGGCGGTGGCGGCGGCTACCTCATCGGGTTCGGCGGGGCTGGGTGGCATCGG